>NC_139707.1:47643870-47693870 GCF_964188405.1 Protomyctophum parallelum | reverse complement strand
TGGTCTGATTAACACTGTTACTTTCATAGAATGCTGGGTAATATCATAGAGCTATGAAGGATAGAGACAGAACCGCAGCGTAGAAGTTGCTCAGTGGCGTTTTGAGCAGACTGCCGGAAGTACAATTATAACTCAATGACTGGAGCGAGCGGAAGTTAAGCCTGGACGCACATGACGTCCGTCCACCTCCAAATAACGTGCTGCAGTTTCTCGTTTCGCCAGTAGGTGTAGTGGCAGCTCCAACATTGGATATATCCTTACTGGGGGCCTGGGTAATATAGTTAAGAGTATGTTTAGCATGCACCTATGCAGACTCTTGCAGAGTGTTGTATTGTGGGTAATGTAGTTTGTGTGTGTGTCTACAGCTATGGAGAGGGCTCCCTGGGTCAGACAGAGGGTATTGTGGGTAATGTAGTTTGTGTGTGTGTGTCTTCTCAGCCATGGAGAGGGCTCCCTGGGTCAGACAGAGGGTATTGTGGGTAATGTAGTTTGTGTGTGTGTCTCCTCAGCCATGGAGAGGGGTCACTGGGTCAGACATGGGGCATTGTGGGTAATGTAGTTTGTGTGTGTCTCCTTAGCCATGGAGAGGGGTCCCTGGGTCAGACAGAGGGTATTGTGGGTAATGTAGTTTGTGTGTGTGTGTGTCTCCTCAGCCATGGAGAGGGCTCCCTGGGTCAGACAGAGGGTATTGTGGGTAATGTAGTTTGTGTGTGTCTACAGCCATGGAGAGGGCTCCCTGGGTCAGACAGAGGGTATTGTGGGTAATGTAGTCTGTGTGTGTCTACAGCCATGGAGAGGGCTCCCTGGGTCAGACAGAGGGTATTGTGGGTAATGTAGTCTGTGTGTTTGTCTACAGCCATGGAGAGGGCTCCCTGGGTCAGACAGAGGGTATTGTGGGTAATGTAGTTTGTGTGTGTGTCTACAGCCATGGAGAGGGCTCCCTGGGTCAGACAGAGGGTATTGTGGGTAATGTAGTTTGTGTGTGTGTCTCCTCAGCCATGGAGAGGGCTCCCTGGGTCAGACAGAGGGTATTGTGGGTAATGTAGTTTGTGTGTGTCTCCTCAGCCATGGAGAGGGCTCCCTGGGTCAGAAGGAGCACTACGTTGGTCACTGGAAGGAAGGAAGGATCCATGGTTATGGAAGATACAGGTCTGTATGCGCTTCCCGCTTTAACCTGAATGATGGTTCAAACTGATCCAGATTCAGATACAGGTTCCTGCTTAACCTGAATGATGGTTCAAACTGAGATCAGATTCTACAAATGTCTTCTACATTCTATGTCAGTCGTTCTTCGATTTTTCCAAAATAGCAGACCTACAAGCTTGTAGCGCGCCACTCGGTGGCGCGCTACAAGCTTGTAGATCTGCTATTTTTTCAATAGCTACCAACACCAAAAGGGGTTCCCACCCAGAGTGGGTTAAACTGAAGTAAACGCCTGCTATCTTTTTTCCGCTCTGCTCTCTCAAAAACGTCTGGCACTTTTGAGCTATACCGCCCCCTAAAGTACAGTACTGTATGAGGCGTTTAACCAGTTAAGAAACTATTCAGGTTATAGGATTTAAGATTAGGCATTTTTAGAGGTTAGGTTCATGGGTTGGAGTTATGTGGTTAGGTTCATGGGTTGGAGTTATGTGTTGATTTGTGCTTTTAGTTGCGCCGTCTGAGAACAGCTCACAACGTACCGTGCTGTGACATGTGTGTGCGTGCCTGTGTGCGTGCGTGCGTACGTGCCTGTGTGCGTGCCTGTGTGCGTGCGTGCGTACGTGCCTGTGTGCGTGCGTGCGTGTTATTTCCAGGTATGCCAACGGGGAGGTCTACGAGGGCTGTTTCAACGAGGGCCATCGCCACGGTTACGGCATACTGAGCTCCGGTAGGCTGGCCAAGGCGTCCTCCTGCGTTTTCATTGGCCAGTGGGTCCACGACCGGAAGAGCGGATACGGAGTTCACGATGACATCACAAAGTACGTCACCAAACAGGAAGTCTATGCATACCGTTGACGTTGATGTCCATATTTGGGCATGCGGTTTGTGCAGAGAACACACTTCATAATATGAAGCCTGTGTCTCTATCATTTATAAACACCGTTTTATTTGCATTATAATCTGCTTATAATACGTATAGATAGACGCTAGCACTCGTAAATATTAATGTAGAAGTTTCAAGGCTCTCTTTTCCTCACCGCTAAACCCCTTATCCCTAAACTTATTTTTTTACTATTTTGAAAAACATTTTTGAATATTTCAACCATCCGATCTACATTAACACGTTGTGAGCTTGTAGACTGGCCATTTACATTTTAATAGTAAAAAAAGGCAAACAAGTTTAGGGATAAGGGGTTTAGCGGTGACTAAAATGGAGCCCCATGACTCCTTTACCAAAATGGAGCCCCATGACTCCTTTACCAAAATGGAGCCCCATGACTCCTTTACCAAAATGGAGCCCCATGACTCCTTTACCAAAATGGAGCCCCATGACTCCTTTACCAAAATGGAGCCCCATGACTCCTTTACCAAAATGGAGCCCCATGACTCCTTTACCAAAATGGAGCCCCATGACTCCTTTACCAAAATGGAGCCCCATGACTCCTTTACCAAAATGGAGCCCCATGACTCCTTTACCAAAATGCAGCCCCATGACTCCTTTACCAAAATGCAGCCCCATGACTCCTTTACCAAAATGCAGCCCCATGACTCCTTTACCAAAATGGAGCCCCATGACTCCTTTACCAAAATGGAGCCCCATGACTCCTTTACCAAACATTTTAGCTCAAGACCCAAAAGAGAAATATAGACGTTTGCCCTAGTCAAACTAGTGAAAATAGACTAACAGTGTGTTTTAACAGCGGGTGACAGACAGACACATATTCCTGAAGTGCATTATTTGTCTATGGGACCCTGTCTATGGGACCCTGTCTATGGGACCCTGTCTATGGGACCGTGTCTATGGGACCCTGTCTATGGGACCCGGCGACTACCGCCGATAGCAGGCGAATGGCCCGATAGTCGAAAAGTGAATAGATAAAAATAATTCATCTTTTCGCCCGACAGCGGGCGATTGATTAGGCGATGTGTCGCCGCGAAGCTCGCCCGCTGTTTAGCGGTTTAACTGCTTCTGGCGTAACGTTCCGTCTGATAAGCTTTATTATTGATATCAAACCGGATCGCTGATTTCTATCTTTTTTTATTAAAACAAATTGGCTTGGCCTTTCCTTCTTCGGCGATCCTAGACCGGGTTGACTGTAATGGTGTGATGGCCAGTGTCAGTGCAATGCTGTGTGTTAATGTGCTGTGTGTGCGTTAATGTGCTGTGGCGTGCGTGTGTGCGTGCGTGCTGTGCGTGTGTGTGCATGCATGTGTGTGTGTGTGTGTGCATGCATGTGTGCGTAGGGGGGAGCGGTACATGGGTCTGTGGACTGAGGACCAGCGTCAGGGCAGCGGGGTGGTTCTCACTCAGTTTGGACGCTACTTTGAAGGAACGTTCAGGGACAACAAGATGACAGTAAGATATCTGATCAACATGATGATGTCATGATACAGTAAGATATCTGATCTACATGATGATGTCATGATACAGTAAGACCTGAACCATGATATCTGATCTACATAATGATGTAATGATGTGTTCAGTTCAGTTCAGTTTTTTTCTTTTTTTGAGTGTCCGTAGCTCGTGTCCTGTCCGATCCGATAAAGGGTTAGGGAGAAGCCATAGTCGTGTCCTGTCCGATCCGATAAAGGGTTAGGGAGAAGCCATAGTCTTGTCCTGTCCGATCCGATAAAGGGTTAGGGAGAAGCCATAGTCTTGTCCTGTCCGATCCGATAAAGGGTTAGGGAGAAGCCATAGTCTTGTCCTGTCCGATCCGATAAAGGGTTAGGGAGAAGCCATAGTCTTGTCCTGTCCGATCCGATAAAGGGTTAGGGAGAAGCCATAGTCTCGTGTCCTGTCCGATCCGATAAAGGGTTAGTTAGGGAGAAGCCATAGTCTTGTCCTGTCCGATCCGATAAAGGGTTAGGGAGAAGCCATAGTCTCGTGTCCTGTCCGATCCGATAAAGGGTTAGGGAGAAGCCATAGTCTTGTCCTGTCCGATCCGATAAAGGGTTAGGGAGAAGCCATAGTCTTGTCCTGTCCGATCCGATAAAGGGTTAGGGAGAAGCCATAGTCTTGTCCTGTCCGATCCGATAAAGGGTTAGGGAGAAGCCATAGTCGTGTCCTGTCCGATCCGATAAAGGGTTAGGGAGAAGCCATAGTCTTGTCCTGTCCGATCCGATAAAGGGTTAGGGAGAAGCCATAGTCTTGTCCTGTCCGATCCGATAAAGGGTTAGGGAGAAGCCATAGTCTTGTCCTGTCCGATCCGATAAAGGGTTAGGGAGAAGCCATAGTCTCGTGTCCTGTCCGATCCGATAAAGGGTTAGGGAGAAGCCATAGTCTCGTGTCCTGTCCGATCCGATAAAGGGTTAGGGAGAAGCCATAGTCTTGTCCTGTCCGATCCGATAAAGGGTTAGGGAGAAGCCATAGTCTTGCCGGGCCCTACCCCTGGAGTCCATTTGTGCGCATGTAGTAGACCGTGCCTGCCTACACAGTGCATACATACATGTTGTCCTTATATATATATATATATATATACATTCATCTACACACATGTGTTCAACGTGCGTGTGCGTTTCCAGGGTGCAGGTCTTCTAGTGTGTGAAGATGACACAGTGTTCCAAGGAGAGTTCTCCGATGATTGGACCATCAGTGGAAAGGTAATTGACCAATCAGTGGAAAGGTAATTAACCAATCAGTGGAAAGGTAATTAACCAATCAGTGGAAAGGTAATTAACCAATCCGTGGAAAGGTAATTAACCCATTCTGACCTGAGATCAGATTCTAAAAACGTCTTCTACATCCTGACAGTTTTCTGTAAAAGCTTATGTTTCTATATCATTCGTTCTTCGATTTAAATAAAATAGCAGACCTACAAGCTCGTAGAGCACCACTCTGTGGCGCGCTATGAGCTTGTAGATCTGCTATTTTCCAATAGCTAAAGCATAACATGATACACCAAAAGGGGTTCCCACCCAAAATGGGTTAACCAATCAGTGGAAAGGTAATTAACCCCACATGTTTATTCATTCATTCTTATTCATCCATTACTAACTTAAATTGACACTGATCAGATTTTGCAGCGTTCTTTAAGCCATTTAGACCCGAGGACCATTCTAAATCCTCACAGTTTTCTGAAAACCCCTATGTTTCTATGTCAGTGGTTTCTATGTCAGTGGAAAACACCTATGTTTCTATGTCAGTGGTTTCTATGTCAGTGGAAAACCCCTATGTTTCTATGGCTACGTTTACATGGACAGTTAAATCCCCCTTTCATTCAGAATAAAAGTTAAATCCTATTAAAAGTTGTCATGTAAACACCTACAAAAACTTAAATCGGAATGAAAATGGCCAATCTGATTTAAACTTAGATCTGATGTAACTGACCGGTTTATTCCATTTTAAAATCCTATTGAAACAATTATGGACTCATGTAAACACTCATTGGGTTCTATTTCGTCCCTGCTGACCGCCAGAGGCGGTGCTTTAAGCACTGAAAGACATCCTTCGCGCATGCGTCGTCGAGTATTGTATACAAACAATGTCAAATTTGACCCCGTGATGACCCGAAGTAGTCTATATCTTCCGGTAGTCTGCAGGGGATCAGTCTCTAATTTTTCTCGCGCGTCGTAGTGAGTAATTTGCACTGGGCTGCGAGGTATTGCTATGCAATACAATATGCAGCCTACGGTGCCTGTACCTGGTCGCCAGTAGTTCCGTGACGGCGTGACCGCCGGTCGGAGTAGCGTTTGTTCGCCCTCCAGGAACTGCGACTATGGATTTTTTATCTCCTCGATGAGTGGAGTTTATTTCGCGGATTCACGTGGACGCAGGAGCGTCCAATCTCTCTCGCCGGTAATGAAGGCTAACAAAACCCTCCCCGGACAGAAGGTACGTTATCGTTTAAAGCGGCGCTATCCCCGCTAAACAGACGTTCACATGATATCATATACTTATCATGGCATAACCTCCTGTGGGTAAAGGCTGCGTTCGCGCCGCCTCCCTGCTCTGCATACGAGGTCTGTTCGACTGTGAACGCTAACAGACGTTCAAATAATATGATATATTTATCACGGCATAACTTCCTGTGGGTAAAGGCTGCGTTCGCGCCGCCTCCCTGCTCTGCATACAAGGTTTGTTCGACTGTGAACGCTAGCGCTTATTATAAGCGACTATAAGACTTGCCGAAGGATAAGAACACTGTCATATTACCTTCGTTTGTTAAACACGCTACTTTTTAAGCTTTGTTTAGCCCCTGCTGTTGATGGCAAGAGCCTTGCTGGCCAAAGCCATATACCGATATTGGCAGCATTCAAGCTTAACTGCTTTTGCGAATAGCTGTATTGTTGTTGTTATTATCAACCCGGTACAGGAGCAGCTACCTGCGTCCTCCCAGGGTATTGATGTTGCTACCAGTATAGTTTGTAGCAAAATAGTATTAACAGCTACTGGTGTACATAGCCTGTCTGGTTGTTAACACAGCTGGCCCCCAGTAGTGGGCCTAGCTGAAGCTGCTACCAGTATGTCTGGAGCTCAAAGCTCCATTAACAGTTTTTTGCATATACAGTGGGTGCAACTTGGTTTGTTCCCACAGGTCGGATTAGTGCCCCTGGGTACCTGTAGGTCCTATTAGCCAGCTGGTCCCCAGCACAGAGTATCTGGCGCTGCTGACAGCGTAGCTCACAGCTGCTACCAGTAGCTTAAAGTTAAAGCTGTTTATGAACAGGCTATAGCTTGTCTTGTTTTTTAGTAGCCTAGCTGGTCTCCAGCATAGCTCTCTAACTGGCGCTGCTACCTGTAGTTGTAGCCCAAGCGCTTATTATACTATTGAAGATAAAAAGCTATCTGTGTATAGCTTGCCTTACTGTTTGTTGGCCCAGCTGGTACAGGGCAGGCAGCGTATGCGCTCCGCTCCTCCAGCATACGGCCAGCTTGATGTTACTTACTACTAATCGTTTGTTAGCTCAAGCATTTATTAACAGCTATTGGTGTATAGCTTGTTATGTTCATTAGCTGCAGCTGATACAGGCAGCGTACGCGCTCCCTTCCTTCAGCAGGTGGCCCCTATCGGTGGAGCTATCGGTTGTAGCCTTTTCTCCAAAACTAGCTTGTGTCGGTTTATTTAACCAAACCTGGCTGGGGTAGGCAGCGGTAGCGCTCCCTCCTCCCAGCATGAATGCGTAGTAGTGCACACGTGACTAGTGTATTGGAAGTGTCTTTTGTTTCGCTCTGGACTAGCAAACATAAATAATAATGCACTGGAGTTTGGATAAACGTCATAGTGCCGTGATAAACGTTCACATAGGAAACACTACAGCTGCTACATAGCAGCGTCCAAACCTTGACTGAAGGCTACTTTATTATCATAAATTATAAGTAAGCCTCCGCCGGGGGTACAGGTAGCGTAAAGCTCCCCTCCCCCACCGCGACCATGCAGGTCGCACAGTCTATCTAACAGCAACGTTGTGTGCTGTTTCTATGATGCACTTTACATCTGGTTGAATCTCAAAGTGCTACAATGAGCATTTGCATAAACGTAAATGCATATTCACATGCTGCGGCAGGTATAGCAGCATTCAGTTTTTCGATTAAGTCATTATATGCCGATCTAAGTTAAAGCCTCTGCTGGCACAGGCAGCGTACGCGCCCCCTCCCTGCAGCATATGGCCAACACCTAGCAAACCAGTAGCGTCCGCGCCCTGGGCTAGTTGGGACTGGTGTGCACCGGCCGGTCCAAAGGAACCGGTGCCACCACAACGGAGAGCACCCACTTTCGTACCTCGAAAGCCTCTGCTGGTACAGACAGCGTATGCGCTCCCTCAAGCATATGGCCAACACCTAGCAACCAGTAGCGTCCGCGCCCTGGGCTAGTTGGGACTTGTGTGCACCGGCCGGTCCAGAGTAACGGTGCCACCACAATGGAGAGCTCCCACTTTTGTACCTCGTGTGAAGCTCTCCTTCAGCCGTGAGCCGACCTTGGTCCTGCCCCGTGTGCCAGGAGGAAAAGGTCTGACCGCTGACTACAGCAGATCCGAGAGGGCTCAGCTATCTGCGGAGTTGGCCCGCATGAGGGCCATGCTCACTTCAGATAACACCTAGGCACCTCGGAGGGTGCCGAAGCGCCTACCTCTCCGATGCCACAACTGACTCGAGGTTGATGTGCTCTCCCCGACAGCTTAAGCTATGCACTTCCATGACTATGAGGAAGATGCAGAAGGCGGTGCCTCCCAGGCATCAGAGCCGGCCTCCCACTTCTCAGCTCATGCGCATAGCCGTGGAACGCATACTAAAGCAGGCAGTCGGCTCCTCCAAGCGCCTTCTTCTTTGCTGTCTTCGCCGTCCCCCACGCCTGTACCTGGGACAGCTACAGGCCTGCCGGGCGAACGATCAGGGCCTTCTCCCATCTCTATACCGATGGTGAAATCCTGGCAGCCCTGCCCTGATTGGAAAAAGTGTCCTGAGACAACCCGTTGCGACGTGACACTTTAATAGATTTGAACGCACAAGGCGATAAGGGCTGGCCTGGGTTACATGCCAGCCACCAAGCCTGTCATTGCATCTCTCATTGTGTTCCCCAACGAGACCCGGCGGCAGAACGCTAGGTGACCTCGACCCCAGTGCAGGAGCACAGACAACCTGCTCACTGGGGCCTCCTTTTCACACCTAATAGTGGCAACGTTAATACTGGCTCAGTCACCTTTGGTGTGTCACTGGAGGCATTGGCGTCATGTCCTCAGAGCGTGGGCGGCTGATGTCCATCGTATCTCTAGCCCGTCGCCAAGTCGGGTTTTCACAGTCAAGCTTGACTGATGAGCCTAGGCCAACTCTCCGTAGTCTCCCTGAGGAGCCAGGAGCACTAGGTGGTTCAGCCGGGCGAGAATCGCCGGAGCGAACCATCCAGGGGGGGAAGACCAGGCTGCAGCTTGCAGGCCTACGACACATCCCGCCTCCCAAAGGGCCGAGCTCCAACATTGATGAAATCATCTTTACTGCCCTCGGAGCTCGCGTATCACCGCCGGCCCACACTAGAGGCCAGCGTGTTCCCTGGCGTCCCACGCAGGGACCTGACTGTGACTGTGACTTTCCGGGCTGTGCAGTGCCTTCTGACGCCAGCCCCCCATATCCGGCGGGTCAAAATGGCCATTATCAGCAACATGACGAGAGCCCTACTATCAGACCAGGAGTGATGTGTCCTCCTGCCCAAGGGCGCAACAGAGGCGGTATATCCTCAGTCACACTAAGGGAAGTCCGATCTACATACTTCCTCGTGACGCAAGACAGACGGGTGTCGACATGTCTTGAATCTGATGGGACCCAACAGGGTTATGAAGTTCATGCCAGTCTACTGGGCCGAACACGGCAATGTGCTGGAGCGGCAAGTGGTGCGCTCCGCTCTACAGCACACATTCTCATACTTTCGGGCAACACCTCGACTGTGTATCATGTGAGGCATCGGGCAGGGCCACGCTTGCTTGGCTGCTGTAGGGGTCTATGGACCCCCTGACTTGGGCAGCCCCCCCGCCCGACCAGCCTATAGGCAAGTTGTCTGAGTGGAGAGCGGGACTACATGGTAGGCTCTCTCTCCCATCGAAAGCTTCCATGAGGGGAGCGGTACCCCAGCCAATGGTGGTGAACACTAATCAGAGGCTACTTCGGCAGAGCGGAGGTGGACCTCCTCACCCTGGACCTCGCTAACCTCTCTGGCTCTCCCTAACGGAGACACCCAGCCCACCAGGTCAGGACGCAATGGCCCGATGGTTTCATAGAACCTGAACGCCACAAATGGCTGTCAGCCTGCAGGACTTCGTAGGCTTCCTGCCACATAGCCAGTATGAACGGAACGACCTGCATCATTCCTGACACACAGGGCCCTAAGTAGACCACCGCCCACAGGGCACTATCCTCTTAAATGCGCACTGCTAGAGGCACTGCATATGCCTTGTCACTGCCTCTGATACGACCAGCGCCTCAGAGTTACTTAAGAGGGTCACACCATACTGCTGGTTGCCCCCCTCCAGCCAAAAAGTACTTGGTCTCCTCTGCTGAACAGACCTAGTCGGAGGACGCCATGGCGTCTCCCCGACAGAGGTCTCCCCAACTGGGAGGCGGTCGGATATGGCATTCAAATGCTCAACGCCCCCAACTGTGCGTTTGGCCACTGGCGGCCCTGAACCGCTGCCGAGCAGCTGTGTGGAACCAGCCAGGCATGCCACCCTGAATTCAAGGGTGACATCCATGACATCCATCAGGCTACTGTATGATAACCGATGGAACCTATTTCCAACTGAGGTCAGAGCAAAGACCTAGTGCGCTGCTCTGCCTACCTTTCTGGAGTTCCGCAGTCCCTCCTAGACAAGGGCCGATCTCCTACTCTAAAAGCATAAGTAGGGGCAATATCATGCCGATATGCTAGAATCAATATCGCTGTAACGAAGCGTGTCCGTGAGCGGCACGTCCTGTCTGTCAGTGACTTGCGTCTGAAGCAAAGCTCAGACGACCTGAGTGTCTCTGTGGCCGAACAGTGTTCCTCCTGAGGGTGCGGTCACATACACACCTCAACCAGCCTATACGGCTAGCACAGTCTTACCCTCCACCAGGAGAGTGGATTGACGAGCGGGAACTATGGCGCCCAGTGTGGGCCCGGAGAGCCGCTCGTTAGACCTGCCAAATGCATTCGGCGGTCAGAATGACTGTTCCATTGTGACGATGGCCCTTTCAGAGGTGGCGCTCTCTCCAGACAGCGCCCGCCCCACACTATTGTGGATGCCATCAACCACGTTTACGTGGCGAGTGATCGTACCTTACCATTTGGTGTGAGGTGCCACTCTTACGGGAGCGTCCCCACGTCATGGGCTGCCCCGAGGGAAGTACCCCTGGAATATATCTGTGCCGCTGCCTCATGGGCATCACAGCGGGTTGTCTATGTTCCTCTGGGTGAGTGCTGCCACTCCCCATCCGCTAGACGCGGTCCTCTTACGAGAGTCCTCCGAGACTACTCCTTATGGTTTGGGATCGGGATTCCTCGTGACTTGGCTGGTATAAGTCATTCAGTGCTTAAAGCACCGCCTCTGGCGGTCAGCAGGGACGAAATAGAACGATAGTTACGTATGTAACTACGGTTCTATGAGTCCTGAATGACCGCCAGAGGCACTCTTGTCACTCAGAATCCTCGTGTTCGCGCGAGAAAATTCTGTAGAGACTGATCCCCTGCAGACTACCGGAAGATATAGACTACTTCGGGTCATCACGGGGTCAAATTTGACATTGTTTGTATACAATACTCGACGACGCATGCGCGAAGGATGTCTTTCAGTGCTTAAAGCACCGCCTCTGGCGGTCATTCAGGACTCATAGAACCGTAGTTACATACGTAACTATCGATTTAAGTTCATTCTGGTCTTTCTGTCCATGCTTGTTTCCTGCATGTAATTGGTATGGCCATATTATGCTCTTGTTTTGCGATTCATTATAAGAAACTAGACATGTTTAATTTCACATCTCTGAGAGCAACCTCTCATAGGCTACAGGATACATCAAATATAAAGTAATATGGCATAAAAGTGTTTTATTATTATTATTATTATTTTGTTTTACCTGAAATGTAGTGGAGTAGAAGTCAAAGTATTGGAAATTATAAATACTCAAGTAAAGTAGAAATACCTCATTTTTTACGTCCACCACTGGACGTAAACATATCCGCCCCGCCCCCTATCCAATCAGAAGCCTTCCCAGCCCCAAACCTGATGTGGAATGAAATAATGGGATTTAAAAGTATTGTCCATGTAAACACTCATTCGGAATGACCATTTCCCATGTAAACACGCAGCAAAAAACTTACTTCTTAATTAATTAATTCTGAAGTTTTCATTCTGAATGAAAAAGCCCTCATGTAACCGCAGCCATTGTCAGTGGTTTCTATGTCAGTGGAAAACCCCTATGTTTCTATGTCAGTGGTTTCTATGTCAGTGGAAAACCCCTATGTTTCTATGTCAGTGGAAAACCCCTATGTTTCTATGTCAGTGGTTTCTATGTCAGTGGAAAACCCCTATGTTTCTATGTCAGTGGTTTCTATGTCAGTGGTTTTTATGTCAGTGGAAAACCCCTATGTTTCTATGTCAGTTCGTTCTCAAACATTTCATTTTCATTGGGGGACCCCCATCTGATAATATGTTATCAAAGGTTGAAGCAAAGGTTTGAGTTAAAAACGTTCGCTCTGAAAGAATATTATATTCAAAGATTTGCGCCACATTTTCACGACTTTAAAAAAATAGCAGATCTACAAGCTCGGTGCCGCGCTCCGAGCTTGTAGATCTTCCCTGGTGGTTCCTTGAGGGGGCTCCAAATGGCCCCTTACGGGCGAGTAACTCTGAGAGTGGGCATTATGGACCCAAATGGACCTCATGTACTCCATCCGTCCCTTAACCCATTTTGGTGCGGGAACCCCTTTTGGTGTTTTAAACATTATGTTATAATTTAGCTATTGAATAATAGCATATCTACAAGCTCATAGCGCGCCACCGAGTGGCGCGCTATGAACTTGTAGGTCTGCTATTTTTGAAAGATCGTTAGAATGTGCCTCAAATCTTTCCGAAAATTGTCATGATTTAGAAAACGTTTTTTTTACGCCAGGCCTTGAATGGATTAATACTTAGTGCATGTCTCCCCTCCCACCAGCAGGGGCTGCTGTCTCTCCCTAACGGAGACAGCGTAGACGGGCTGTTCAGTGGGGAGTGGTCTACTGGGTTGAAGGTCACGGGAACCTTCGCCAAGTTCAACCTCCACGACGTGGACAATAAACCCAGGAAGATTCTCCAGTGAGTGACTGTAGCTATACTATAGTGCAGGGTTCCCCAATTCATTTTCCTCAAGGGCCATATTTTGACTACGGTACCAGGCCTGGGGGCCGAGTCGGCACGCGCGAGGTCGAGGTCTTGCCCTGAAATTAATGATCAGGGCAAAAAATAATTAGACTAAAATGTTTTTAGTCTAGTTTTTATTTGTTGACGAAATTTCCAGTGTGTGCGTGTGTGTGTGTGTGTGTGTGTGTGCGTGTGTGTGCGCGTGTGTGTGTGTGTGTGTGTGTGTGTGTGTGTGCACATAGAGAGGTGGACGGCAGTGCGGTTCCTGCAGCTCAGAAGTGGCAGTGTGTGTTTGAGGAGTGCTGGAGACGTCTGGGCTGTGGACCCTCTGGACCCACTGGATCCACTGGATCCACTGGAGACCTGAACACAGCCTGGTCCAACATCGCTGTGACCATCACCACCGCACGTAGAGAGAGGTGCACACACACACACACACACACACACACACACACACACACACACACACACTGTGACCATCACCACCACACGCAGAGAGATGTCGTCACACGCTATTGTTAACACGCCGATTGCCCGGTGTTTTATTTTATTTTTATATATATTTTTTTTATCCCACGATTTTGTAACCCATTTTTCACCCCTGTGTCAATCATCTAATGTGACCCTGGGCTCTACACACCCTCCACCAACCTAGTCCCCATATATGGGGGACAAGGGGAGAGCAACGGACTTGAACTCATGCTTCCTTCATGCCTGAGTGTCCAAGTTGCTCCTTTACACCTGACAGGGGGGAGTTTCCCTGGTTGGACGAAGCGCGTGGAAGGAGCACGTTATTCCAACCAGTTCCTTTCCCCTCCATCAGGCGCCCCGGCTGGCCAGGGGGAGGCAGTTTAGAGACCAGGATTACTGCATGTTTTTTGTGAGGGCACCTACTCTAGGGGACACGGGGAGAACATGTGAGGGTACCTACCCTGTAGGGGACACGGGGAGAACATGCAAACTCCACATAGAAAGGCCATAGAAAGGCCCTTTCGCCAACCCCGCCTCGGGTATGGGCACTGATCACGCACGCGGAGGAGGAAACACGCCGCCGGCACCCACAGCGCCCCGAGTGGGAATAGAACCCAGGACCTTCTAGCTGTGAGGCTCCCAGCCTGTGGAGCGACGCTCCCAGCCTGTGGAGCGACGCTCCCAGCCTCCCAGCCTGTGGAGCGACGCTCCCAGCCTGTGGAGCGACGCTCCCAGCCTGTGGAGCGACGCTCCCAGCCTGTGGAGCGACGCTCCCAGCCTGTGGAGCGGTGATATGATGTTAGTTAAATCCTAATTAATCCCGACTCTACGAATGCTTTCTAAATCAGTAGCCAGATCAGTATCGGGCCAGAGGTGAGAACATTAATATGTTAAGCACATTTTAAAACATTGAAGTGTAATCTGGGAATGTTAATGCTTTTGTACTCAGATCAGATGTATTTGCATGTATTTTTGTAAACGATTTAGCATAGGTAGATCACCAGGGACTGGGGTTGCAAATTAGCCTTGGCTATAAACCCCATACAAGCAACGGTTTCATGTTTTTACAACTTGATACATAGTTTTTTGTATTGTCCCTGTTAAATAAACGCATACATAAAAATAGTTCACACACTATTTGTAGGCATGACGGGACGCGCTGTGAGCTTGTGCTGTTCACACTATCTGCTGCTTTTGAAAAGCCAACATGACAAAATGACACGGATGCTTTCCCGGCTGTAACGGGCTATACTGCGTGTGCGTGCGTGTGCCTGCGTGCATGTGTGTGTGCGTGCGTGTGTGTGTAGTCCACAGCTCAGCAGATCTCAGATCAGGGTTCTGGAGCAGTTGGAGTTCATTCCTCGACACGAAGAAGCGGTGACCGCTGCAAACTACGACAACATACCACGATACCTGGCCAAGGTAAACTATATATGACCGCTGCAAACTACGACAACATACCAAGATACCTGGCCACGGTAAACTATATATGACCGCTGCAAACTACGACAACATGCCAAGATACCTGGCCAAGGTAAACTATATATGACCGCTGCAAACTACGACAACATACCACGATACCTGGCCAAGGTAAACTATATATGACCGCTGCAAACTAAGACAACATACCAAGATACCTGGCCAAGGTAAACTATATATGACCGCTGCAAACTACGACAACATGCCAAGATACCTGGCCAAGGTAAACTATATATGACCGCTGCAAACTACGACAACATACCACGATACCTGGCCAAGGTAAACTATATATGACCGCTGCAAACTAAGACAACATACCACGATACCTGGCCAAGGTAAACTATATATGACCGCTGCAAACTACGACAACATGCCAAGATACCTGGCCACGGTAAACTATATATGACCGCTGCAAACTACGACAACATACCAAGATACCTGGCCAAGGTAAACTATATATGACCGCTGCAAACTACGACAACATACCAAGATACCTGGCCAAGGTAAACTATATATGACCGCTGCAAACTACGACAACATACCACGATACCTGGCCAAGGTAAACTATATATGACCGCTGCAAACTACGACAACATACCAAGATACCTGGCCAAGGTAAACTATATATGACCGCTGCAAACTACGACAACATACCACGATACCTGGCCAAGGTAAACTATATATGACCGCTGCAAACTACGACAACATACCACGGTACCTGGCCAAGGTAAACTATATATGACCGCTGCAAACTACGACAACATACCACGATACCTGGCCAAGGTAAACTATATATGACCGCTGCAAACTACGACAACATACCAAGATACCTGGCCAAGGTAAACTATATATGACCGCTGCAAACTACGACAACATGCCAAGATACCTGGCCAAGGTAAACTATATATGACCGCTGCAAACTACGACAACATACCACGATACCTGGCCAAGGTAAACTATATATGACCGCTGCAAACTACGACAACATGCCAAGATACCTGGCCAAGGTAAACTATATATGACCGCTGCAAACTACGACAGCATACCAAGATACCTGGCCAAGGTAAACTATATATGACCGCTGCAAACTACGACAACATACCAAGATACCTGGCCAAGGTACCGGTATACTATATATGACCGCTGCAAACTACGACAACATACCACGATACCTGGCCAAGGTAAACTATATATGACCGCTGCAAACTACGACAACATACCAAGATACCTGGCCAAGGTAAACTATATATGACCGCTGCAAACTACGACAACATACCAAGATACCTGGCCAAGGTAAACTATATATGACCGCTGCAAACTACGACAACATACCAAGATACCTGGCCAAGGTAAACTATATATGACCGCTGCAAACTACGACAGCATACCAAGATACCTGGCCAAGGTAAACTATATATGACCTCTGCAAACTACGACAACATACCAAGATACCTGGCCAGGGTAAACTATATATGACCGCTGCAAACTACGACAACATACCAAGATACCTGGCCAGGGTAAACTATATATGACCGCTGCAAACTACGACAACATACCACGATACCTGGCCAAGGTAAACTATATATGACCGCTGCAAACTACGACAACATACCAAGATACCTGGCCAAGGTAAACTATATATGACCGCTGCAAACTACGACAACATACCAAGATACCTGGCCAAGGTAAACTATATATGACCGCTGCAAACTACGACAACATACCAAGATACCTGGCCAAGGTAAACTATATATGACCGCTGCAAACTACGACAGCATACCAAGATACCTGGCCAAGGTAAACTATATATGACCTCTGCAAACTACGACAACATACCAAGATACCTGGCCAGGGTAAACTATATATGACCGCTGCAAACTACGACAACATACCAAGATACCTGGCCAAGGTAAACTATATATGACCGCTGAAAACTACGACAACATACCAAGATACCTGGCCAAGGTAAACTATATATGACCGCTGCAAACTACGACAACATGCCAAGATACCTGGCCAGGGTAAACTATATATGACCGCTGCAAACTACGACAACATACCAAGATACCTGGCCAAGGTAAACTATATATGACCGCTGCAAACTACGACAACATGCCAAGATACCTGGCCAAGGTAAACTATATATGACCGCTGCAAACTACGACAACATACCAAGATACCTGGCCAAGGTAAACTATATATGACCGCTGAAAACTACGACAACATACCAAGATACCTGGCCAAGGTAAACTATATATGACCGCTGCAAACTACGACAACATGCCAAGATACATGGCCAAGGTAAACTATATATGACCGCTGCAAACTACGACAACATACCACGGTACCTGGCCAAGGTAAACTATATATGACCGCTGCAAACTACGACAACATACCACGATACCTGGCCAAGGTAAACTATATATGACCGCTGCAAACTACGACAACATACCAAGATACCTGGCCAAGGTATACTATATATGACCGCTGCAAACTACGACAACATGCCAAGATACCTGGCCACGGTAAACTATATATGACCGCTGCAAACTACGACAACATACCAAGATACCTGGCCAAGGTAAACTATATATGACCGCTGCAAACTACGACAACATACCAAGATACCTGGCCAAGGTAAACTATATATGACCGCTGCAAACTACGACAACATACCAAGATACCTGGCCAAGGTATACTATATATGACCGCTGCAAACTACGACAACATGCCAAGATACCTGGCCACGGTAAACTATATATGACCGCTGCAAACTACGACAACATACCAAGATACCTGGCCAAGGTAAACTATATATGACCGCTGCAAACTACGACAACATACCAAGATACCTGGCCAAGGTAAACTATATATGACCGCTGCAAACTACGACAACATACCACGATACCTGGCCAAGGTAAACTATATATGACCGCTGCAAACTACGACAACATACCAAGATACCTGGCCAAGGTAAACTATATATGACCGCTGCAAACTACGACAACATACCACGATACCTGGCCAAGGTAAACTATATATGACCGCTGCAAACTACGACAACATACCAAGATACCTGGCCAAGGTAAACTATATATGACCGCTGCAAACTACGACAACATACCAAGATACCTGGCCAAGGTAAACTATATATGACCGCTGCAAACTACGACAACATACCAAGATACCTGGCCAAGGTAAACTATATATGACCGCTGCAAACTACGACAACATACCACGGTACCTGGCCAAGGTAAACTATATATGACCGCTGCAAACTACGACAACATACCAAGATACCTGGCCAAGGTAAACTATATATGACCGCTGCAAACTACGACAACATGCCAAGATACCTGGCCAAGGTAAACTATATATGACCGCTGCAAACTACGACAACATACCAAGATACCTGGCCAGGGTAAACTATATATGACCGCTGCAAACTACGACAACATACCACGATACCTGGCCAAGGTAAACTATATGACCGCTGCAAACTACGACAACATGCCAAGATACCTGGCCAAGGTAAACTATATATGACCGCTGCAAACTACGACAACATACCAAGATACCTGGCCAAGGTAAACTATATATGACCGCTGCAAACTACGACAACATACCAAGATACCTGGCCAAGGTAAACTATATATGACCGCTGCAAACTACGACAACATACCAAGATACCTGGCCAAGGTATACTATATATGACCGCTGCAAACTACGACAACATACCAAGATACCTGGCCAAGGTAAACTATATATGACCGCTGCAAACTACGACAACATACCAAGATACCTGGCCAAGGTAAACTATATATGACCGCTGCAAACTACGACAACATACCAAGATACCTGGCCACGGTAAACTATATATGACCGCTGCAAACTACGACAACATACCAAGATACCTGGCCAAGGTAAACTATATATGACCGCTGCAAACTACGACAACATACCACGATACCTGGCCAAGGTAAACTATATATGACCGCTGCAAACTACGACAACATGCCAAGATACCTGGCCAAGGTAAACTATATATGACCTCTGCAAACTACGACAACATACCAAGATACCTGGCCAAGGTAAACTATATATGACCGCTGCAAACTACGACAACATACCAAGATACCTGGCCAAGGTAAACTATATATGACCGCTGCAAACTACGACAACATACCACGGTACCTGGCCAAGGTAAACTATATATGACCGCTGCAAACTACGACAACATACCAAGATACCTGGCCAAGGTAAACTATATATGACCGCTGCAAACTACGACAACATACCAAGATACCTGGCCAAGGTAAACTATATATGACCGCTGCAAACTACGACAACATACCAAGATACCTGGCCAAGGTAAACTATATATGACCGCTGCAAACTACGACAACATACCAAGATACCTGGCCAAGGTAAACTATATATGACCGCTGCAAACTACGACAACATGCCAAGATACCTGGCCAAGGTATACGTCTGCGTGTGCACAAGTGTTGTTTTCGTCGACTAAAACGAAGACGAAAAATGTTCGATGAATGTTCGTTCCACTGACGATAACTAAACGGAAACTACATGAAAACTAAGCCATGATGACTAAAACCAATACTAAATATACTGACAATTTCGTCAACAAATAAAAACTAAACTAAAATGTTAGGAAGGGACTATCATTTTACACTTAAATACACTGAAAATAGCAGATCTACAAGCTCACGACTGTGACACGTGAGTTTGTAGATTGGCCAAGGTAAGCGTTGTTTTTGGCAGCAAATTTCTATTTTAGTTTTAGTCATAGTCTCTTGAATAGTTTTCACTTAGTTTTAGTCACATTTTTGTCACCTGGAATGTATTAGTGTTAGTCTAGTTTTAGTCGACTAAATGTCATAAGACTTTAGTCGACGAAATCTACAGTTGATTTAGTCGACTAAAATGTGTTTTGGCGGGCCTTGATGCCGATGTAATGACTGTTTTAACACTTGCTGAAAATAGCCGATCTACAAGCTCACAATGTGTCACAGCTCGATGCGTTATGAGCTTGTAGATCTGCTATTTTCAGCATGCAACGAAGTGTAAAATGACTTATACTGGATCGTTGTCCACTAGTCCCTTCCTAATATTTGAGTCTAGTTTTTATTTGTTGTCGAAATTGTCAGTATATTTAGTCTTAGTTTTAGTCACCATAGCTTAGTTTCCATTTAGTTTTTGTCAGTGAAAAAAGGTAGTCGACGAACATTTTCGTCTTGGTTTTAGTCGACGAAAACAACACTGGTGCACGTCTGCGTGTGCACGTTACTTTTACTTTTTCAAACGCACACACGACTCATCTCTGTGTGTGTGTGTGTGTGTGTGTGTGTGTGTGTGTGTGTGTGTGTGTGTGTGTGTGTGTGTGTGTGTGTGTGTGTGTGTGTGTGTGTGTGTGTGTGTGTGTGTGTGTGTGTGTGTGTGTGTGTGTGTGTGTGTGTGTGTGTGTGTGTGTGTGTGTGTGTGTGTGTGTGTGTGTGTGTGTGTGTGTGTGTGTGTGTGTGTGTGTGTGTGTGTGTGTGTGTGTGTGTGTGTGTGTGTGTGTGTGTGTGTGTGTGTGTGTGTGTGTGTGTGTGTGTGTGTGTGTGTGTGTGTGTGCGTGCGTGCGTGCGTGCGTGCGTGCGTGCGTGCGTGTGTGTCTGTGTGCACGCGTGTGTGTGTGTGCACAGGCATGTGAGACTCCTCTCCATCCTCTCGGCTGGTTGGTGGAGACGCTGGTGACATCATACAGGATGACCTATGTGGGCGTCGGCTCCAACCGCAGGCTCCTCCCACAGGCTGTGCAGGAATTCCAATCTTACATGACACGCCTCTTCAATGTGGTCCGGTAGGCCACGCCCCTCCCAGTGATGTCACATAGGTGTCCAGTGTAATGGGACCCAGAGGGTGGTCTTTTAGGCCCATTATGTTTTCACCATTTGATGAGATTTAGACTTGCTGACCCCAAACAAAATATTTTTTGTTATCGTTGGATATGATTTTGTCCACAATTCCATTCTCTAATTATGTAGACTCCTTATAAATGTAGTAATACAGATGTTTAACAATTGGACCCGTAAGGTCCAAGGAGCCTATTTCCTGTTTCTGTAGCCATGAGGCCCATAGGGGCAGGAGCCTATCTCCTGTTTCTGTAGCCATGAGGCCCATAGGGGCAGGAGCCTATCTCCTGTTTCTGTAGCCATGAGGCCCATAGGGGCAGGAGCCTATCTCCTGTTTCTGTAGCCATGAGGCCCATAGGGGCAGGAGCCTATCTCCTGTTTCTGTAGCCATGAGGCCCATAGGGGCAGGAGCCTATCTCCTGTTTCTGTAGCCATGAGGCCCATAGGGGCAGGAGCCTATCTCCTGTTTCTGTAGCCATGAGGCCCATAGGGCAGGAGCCTATCTCCTGTTTCTGTAGCCATGAGGCCCATAGGGGCAGGAGCCTATCTCCTGTTTCTGTAGCCATGAGGCCCATAGGGCAGGAGCCTATCTCCTGTTTCTGTAGCCATGAGGCCAGGAGCCTATCTCCTGTTTCTGTAGCGTGAGGCAGCTTGATGTACAAGTACACCCCCTGGACATGACGCTAGCATGTCGCAGGGACTTACCCCAAATCCAACCCTTGATGCTGAGTGTCAAGCAGGGAGGCACTGGGTCCCATTTTTACAGTCTTTGGTATGACCCGGGCGGGGATCGAACCCCGACCTCCCAGTCTCAGGGCGGACACTCTAACCACAAGGCCACTGAGTTTCAGAAAGTATTTATTTAAAGACCTGTAAGCCTCGTTAAAGACAACTCGGATCGTGACAACTCATGACAACAAATTCAATTTTTGGGGCCGAAACAAATAATTACAAATACTGTACGTAAATATATGCAAATCCACATATATATAACCAAATTATAAAAACACTTCTGAAAAACTCCTCTGAAATGTGTGTGTGTGTGTGTCTCTCTCTTCAGGTTTCTGTTTCCAGGGTTACCAGATGAGGGGTACATCATCTCCGACGGGCCCCCCTCCCCCTCTGCAGATGTCGATGAGACCACACAGCAGGGGTCAGTCAGCACGCACGCCACGCACGCACACACACACGCACGCACACACACACACACACACACACACACACACACACACACACACACACACACACACACACACACACACACACACACACACACGTCACTCATTTACAGTCACTTCAGACATGCTCTAGTATGTGAAGAGTCTGTGTGTGATATTAACTCATTTTGGATTTAAAAAAAAAGAAAAGTTTTTCTCCTGAACAGTTAAGGTGGTTGCACACTGGGAGCGTTTTTCGGAAAACTGACAGAAAAACGCTGCTAAAAATCCTAAATCGTGTCCGGTGTGTAGGGGGGACCTTTATGGCTGTATTTTGAGTGTCTTAAGTACCAGGTCTTATTCCCTAACTTCCCTAACTCTTAAACTAAAGACCTGGAGGCGTGATCAATGCCATTTGGCTATTCTGAGTGGCCAAAGAGCATTGATCACGCCTCCAGGTCTTTAGTTTACTCAAGTTAGGGAATAAGACCTGGTACTTAAGACACGCAAAATACAGCCCTTAGTCTTTAAATCGTGTCCGGTGTGTAGGGACAAAAAGATTCATTGATTGATTGATTTATATTTATATTTCAGAATTACAGTACATTTCAAGTACAACTCTATAGAGGGTATGCGCATGCTTAAAGTGAATGGCCCATCGAGTGGCAAAGCAACAGGCAAAGAGAGTTTAACATTGTTTAATGTTGTTTAATGCAATCAGAGAGGACTTTTCTGTTTGGATGTATGGGCTGTCAAGGCCAGAAAGTAGTTTTTTGCCTCTCAGTAGGCGTTCCTGCATAACTTCCTGGTTTGATGATGACCTCACCCCTGCCCACTTTGACAGGCTTAGGGTCGACGACAGAGTACAGCATCTTGCAATGGGTCTGGTCCACAAGATTCGATACACCACCAAGATACCCATGTACCTGTCTAAATACTTCCTTAATGTAAACGAAGTCCACACCCACAACACCAGAGGGAGTGCAACAAACCATGTACAACCCAGATTCGTCACAAACAAGGGACTAAATTATTTTCGCTCCTATGCCACCAAAATGTGGAACGCCCTACCAACAGTCATTAAGACATGTGAATCCCTTGACTCCTTCAAAACCGCTCTCAAAGGTCACCTACGGATGGCTGCAATTCGAAACTGGCCTCTGTAAAATCTGAATCCCTCCCCCCCCCTGTCCCCTCACTGTATATGTATCTTTTCCCTTTTTGCTTCCTATATGATGGATTCCTGTTCTGTTCTTTAACTACATAGAAGTGTCTATTTGTACGTCTCTAAATGTTTTGATGAATTGAACATGGTGGACCCTCTTGTAAACAAGTGTAATGCTTAATTGGGTCGTCCACTCACAGTTAACAGTCTCTGTATTGAGTTTGTGCTTGAAATGTACTGTAATTCTGCAAACTGTTAATACATATTTCAATCAATCAAAAAAAGTCACGCGCATACCCTCTATACAAAAACTGTTAACGACACCATGAAGCATTACACTTGTTTACAAGAGGGCCCACCATTTTCAATTCATCAAAATCACATATGATATAATAGAGAATTAAAGGCTAGGGTGATTCACACAATAATGACAACTATTAATAATAACCATAGGCCTGCCTAATGGTACCTATAATATGATAATTGTGAGAAATTACACTGAATCATAAGATGTGCAATTGCTGTGAAAGTGATTGCAACGATGTTATGATTCACTGCCGTTATTGTACTTTTACACACATTTACAGTTATATTACAGTTGTAGTTCTTGATGTGAGTGAACGATGAATGAGATAATCTACATCACAATATTAGTCATTATTATTATTATTATTATATTAGTAATCAGGTAGGCGGTATATAATATTAACCCTATAACATTTTCATAATGTTGCTGATGTCTGAGTTGGGCGGGTCTTTAAGTACCTTCTTGATGCTCAGTGACATCATAGAATAGGTTTGTTTCCCTGCCCACATCCCTGGCTTTTCCTACAGGCAGGTGTTGGGGTGAATTTCATCCGTGTTTAGTGATGGTGTGATAGTGGAAAATCCAATACACCCACAGTGGGACTTTTTTAATGTTTTGTATTGTTTTCTTCACTGGAACATTCTCACATGTCTTAGGAATGGGTGGACCAAAGGAGAGTTCCCAACTTCATTTATCTTTTTTTTTAGGAATATTAAAAAATATATATTTTTTTCGCAGATGTTGCTCCCCCCTATGATGGCCCCCCATGAAATCAATTATTTTTTTGTCAATATCAATATATATTTTGATGATAAATATTTTTAGTACAACTCTGCTTCTTCTTCCATGTTGTCTTGAGTAGATCTTCATTCACCAACCTGGAACCAAACGGCATCATACGAGTTTAAACCATAGACTGTAAAAAACATGGACAAAGCGTTCCCCAGGTTTAACATGAACGTAAAATGAAGCCTAAAATTCCTTGCAATGGAAGTCGCCATCTTTCTAGATCCGTTTGGGCCCAGCTGGCCATTGGCTGGCCCAGACAACGAGGCGGGACTTCCCCCCTTCCTATTCGTTGGTTTTTATTTTGACTCGAGTGGGTGGGGGATCCCGATCATAGACTGTAACGGTAGCCACGCCCCTCAGAACATACGCGACTTTATGGTCATTTTTTTAATTAATGGGACCATAATTTTCCAAAAAGAATATTATGACATTAGAAATGAGACTTTAAACTAGTGACTGGAAGCAGAAAGTATTCATGACCATGTTTATTAAGGTAATGCAGTCTAGGTGAAGTTGGGCCCAAGTACATGGACCTCTATGGGGCTATGGGTTTTTTGGGCCCAATGACAGCGCCACAACAGGCCTGTTACGCACCTTCGTCTAGGGTGAAGGTAAACAACATAATGTGAGAGGAGACAGGGTTGAAAATAACTTTAGTTTATTGTTGTAGCTCTTTTCTTTGTCAACAGAGACAATGGATTCAAATTAATGGTGCTTGTCAGCTTTTCAGTTCACGGTTTACATAGCAAAAGTATCTATCTAGAAAATAAAAGGTTTACCCCTAACTCAATCCCTAACCAAGAACAAAAATACAATACTAAACCCTAACTAACCTAACTAACAGAATTACAATGAAGAGAAAAACAAAAAGGGACCTAACACCCTTACAAAAGGACAGTGGGTTACATTAGACAAATACTACAGACAGAATAATAACAATAATAATAACAAACTAGGGTTTTACTTTTAAAGGGAACAAACAGATAACAAAAGGAACTAAGGCAAAACTTACAGAACAAAACGGAATCGAAGACAAAGAAACTAAAACAAACAAAAGCAAACAAAAGGGCAGGCAAAGGGTGGAGGACAGAGGAACTGAGTCTCTGCTGCAAACTGCTGTCGTCCTCTCCAGAGCAAAAGTTCAACTGAGCTTTTATAGGCAACAGCCAACTAGGCACAGCCAACTGGGATTAGGGTGTGGGCGAAGACACCCAATCAGGAAGGAGGGGCAGGTCCGAACATGGACCTGTCAATCTCACAGGCAAGTCTGCATTCAATCATTCACTGCCAGCCATCAGCCTTTCTCACTCTCCAACATACTCCATTCAGCTCCATTCAATACCTTACATGAAACACAGAAAGAAACAAATTATAATACAAGCCATCCACAGAAGACCAACATTTCCATACTATAAATATTATTCACAGCTCAACTAATTATCATAACAATTAACCATCACAACATCAATAACAAATACTCAGAAGGACCATGGTCCGTAACAAGGCCATTATATGAACTTTCAGGAAATCAGTTCTTTTTGGTTTTTAGTCCAACATTTGGACGCTAATTATGAATTGAGTAGGCAAAACCATACCTATATTAGATTGTTATCACCATGAAACTTCCCCAATTGAGTACTTACATGAAGGCAATGATTTTTATATTACAAATTTTACATTTTAAAATATGCAAATGAGGCATTATGTAGGAAAATATGCAAAATAATCAAAAATATGAAAAAGGTACTACTGTGGAAGGGTTATCATGTTTCCACTATCATTCCCACTGGGAACCAACTGGTGGAAAAGGGGTCAGACTGACTAGGAAAAAATGTGCGCAATTCTTTTCATGATTATTGGTGAGGACCTATTATAGGAAGATAGGTTGAAAAGTGGTGAAGTGGTCCTTTAAATACAGAGTTATCTAAAGCAGCGTTCGTTCTGAAGATGTATCAAATAAAACAGAAACTTACCACGGCTTGTTCCTGGACCTGGGGAATGGAAAACAATACATAGAACATGTTAAAATATTAGTAGTACATTTGAGTCCAATCCACAGCATGTTGAGCATGATTAAATACTTTTAACCATATGAGGCTATCTGCCTTTGTTATCAGGACTAGAGGTATATATATATATATATATATACATATACATATACATCAAAAGGGAGCCCCTTTTGGTGTTAGCATTATGTTATGCTTTAGCTATTCAAAAATAGCAGATCTACAAGCTCGTAGCGCGCCACCGAGTGGCGCGCTACGAGCTTGTAGGTCTGCTATTTTTGAAAAATCGAAGTACGACTGACATAGAAACATAGCTTTTTCAGAGAACTGTCAGGATGTAGAAGACATTTTTTGAATCTGATCTCAGGTCAGAATGGGTTAAATCAATTGGCATGTTTCAATGCAACACATTCATCGTCGGGGGTGGGGGGAGTCCTATTGCATTATGCATTACACTGTACTGTATCACCATACTGCACTGCACTGTGCATACTGTACTGTATCACTGTACTACCTTTCTTACCTTTGTTTTGGAATAGTTAACTTGGGCGTAGGTCACTTCTGGTTCTTCCACTCCTACAGACAGACAGACCGACATTGAATTAATTCTGTCCTGGCCATATAAGGAGCATGTCTTGAGTGTACAGGGTTTGATGAGGTCAGATCAACATAATGGAATGTCAGAACCGGTCAGCGCCATATATGGAGATTTAGAGACGTACAAATAGACACTTCTAAGTTCTATATAGTTAAAGAACAGAACAGGAATTCATCATAAAGGAAGCAAAAAGGGAAAAGATACATATACAGTGAGGGGAAAGGGGGGCGGTGGGGGGATTCAGATTTTACGGGGGCCAGTTTTGAATTGCAGCCGTCCGTAGGTGCCCTTTGAGGGCGGTTTTGAAGGAGTCATGGGATTCACATGTCTTAATGACTGTTGGTAGGGCGTTCCACTGTTTGGTGGCATAGGAGCGAATAGAATTTAGTCCCTTGTTTGTGCCGAATCTGGGTTGTACATGGTTCGTTGCACTCCCTCTGGTGTTGTCTAGAGTTTGAATGGAGACCGTATGCACCATAGGGGCCAGACCTGGTTACCATTCATGGGGGGCTGACCTGGGCACAGGGGGACAGTCAGACAGATATTTTGTGAAACCACTAAGGAAATCGGGACTTCCTGAAAGTTCATATAATGGCCTGTTGTGGCGCTGTCATTGGGCCCAAAAAAACCCCATATCTCCATAGAGGTCCATGTATTTGGGCCCAACTTCACCTAGGTCCTGATTCTTCAAAAACGAAATGCGCCAGAGTGTAACGGTGACGGAAACAGATATCGTATTTATCCGTCCGATCAAGCTACGTTGAGATGACGTGTTATTCAGAGAGTGGTGTGTACCACAGGTGCGCTGGCGTATCGCAGGTGTATGTCATACTGAAAGCAGCGGGTGCAAAGTGATCGGAAAAGCAACCGACAACCTCATCTGCATTGATCCACGCCCCATATCGACCATAAAAGGCTTCAAGCATGACTCAGCAGACAGCAGTTTGTCTGAGATCACAGCCGCGGTCACTGCTATATCCATGAAGCTTACAATGGTGCGTGCTCCGCTGAAGCAATATAATTATAATTTATTTAATTAAGTTCGGGACCAAGGCGGGTGTTCACTCACACCTTTGCAGAGGTAAAACATATATGTCAATGCAAAAGTCGTCTTTTCAGAGAGAGCGAGAGAGAGAGAGACGAGAGAGGGAGGGGGGCTGCATGGGCCCTCGACACTGTTGCGCGATAAAGAACAGTAGCCCATAGCCCCATACATTCATAAGTAAATATATTATAGGCCTACCTCGTAGGCCTGGGATCCTCTTGTCTGAAGAAATTATAATCCAGTGAGTTTATCCAGTGAGTTAAACTATTCTGTGTGTGGCATCCATGTGATCAATATCAATATACATTATTATAAATTCTGTCTGTGTGTCCGTCATGTTCACGAGTGGAGGTGAGCTGGTTTAAAACTGATATGACTGGCCAACTTTCAAACACGCTGCATTCATTAGGCTAATATTGGTCTTCTATTTTTTTTATATATGGCTAATTAGCCCTATTCATTTTCCAATGTGAATCGGATCGGCAGTACGCTGCTGTCTGCCCTCCGCCACACACACACACACACACACACACACACACACACACACACACACACCGACCGACAGTCAACTGACTAAGGAGCTCCGTAACAAAACAATTTCAATAGGCCTGCCGTCTACTGCAGGCATTAACAATGTTGGATTCGTACAGTGCAGAATGCAGATCGATAAGCCTATGTTCTTATTATAATTGTGAGTTTGTTTTTTAACATGCGCGAGAGCCGATCTACAAGCTCACAGCGCTGTGAGTAGAAAGCTGTCAAGTGAGAAGCGCAATCGCGCATGCTATAGTAGCCTAATATCCTAATAAATAAATAAAAAGGTGTCAGGCTTGCACTGCAGGGGCAGTTTCTGTATGGGACTCTAGGCTATAACTTGCCTATGCATTTAGGCATACAAGTGCACTCAGCTTTTATTATATAGGCTATAATTTCTTTATGTGCTGATCGACCAATATGTTGGGGACACATGCCTACATATTTTATCTGAGATTTGGGAACAATTTATTGATTCAGCATGAAGACTAAAGCCTTCTGAATAAATCTATATGCAAGTGTATGGTTCCGAAAATTTCTCCGCCACCTAAAGAGGTGGCGGAGGATTTAGCGGAATTTCCGACCAACCAAAGACAGCGTCAAGTTCACGGGCATTTTCATGAATTCCAAATTAATGTGGGAAATCCACGTAAATGCCTTTCCGCTAGCGTCACGTCAATATATAAGCGGAAGCGCGTTGAAGAATCAGGCCCCTAGACTGTATTACCTTAATAAACATGGTCATGAATACTTTCTGCTTCCAGTCACTAGTTTAAAGTCTCATTTTTTCTCATGTCATAATATTATTTTGGAAAATGATGGTCTCACTTATTTAAAAAAATGACCATAAAGTCGCGTATGTTCTGAGGGGCGTGGCTACCGTTACAGTCTACGATCGGGAGCCACCCCCCCGTTCGAGTCAAAATAAAGACCAACGAAGAGGAAGGGGGGAAGTCCCGCCTCGTTGTCTGGGCCAGCCAATGGCCAGCTGGGCCCAAACGGATCTACAAAGATGGCGACTTACAATTCAAGGACTGACAGGCTTCATCTGACGTCCATATCAGACCCGGAGAACGCTTTGTCCATATTTTTTTTACAGTCTATGGTTGTACACTGACGGGAATTGCACGTTTTCATAGTACTACAACTACTGATAATAATAATAATAATAATCATAATACATAATAGTATTGTACTGTACCTTGAGAGGATCCAGGCTTCACTTCAGAATACAAAGAGCTTTCGACTGGATCGACCGGTTTCTCTGTTGGAGGAAGCTCTCTGTCAGGAATGCTTGTAATTATGTTTATATATGTAATGGGAATGAATGGTCTCACTATTAGTAAGTAAACAACATCAGGAAGAAGCAGGACTCAACCATCAGGATTCAAACTCCATTCTTTTATTGTATATGTCATCACACCAGAGAGAGACTAGTGTCTCTCCCCAGAGCTTCCCTCCCAACTCCCCACACACATCCCCAACACACATTTTATACTTTCAGGAGTGTACAGAGTTTCAGGAGTAACGAGAGACGGTCATTCCTTAAATGGACTCCATTCTATAGTTAACTCACACAGTTTGAAATAGGTTCACATGAGTCGGCAGTCTCTAATGAGTTTGTCAGTGAGGAACAGGTGGTAATTAGCGTGTTATCATCTACTAGTAGGCTACGTTCAATTAATCAATACCATAGTGGTTATATGCATTTCTGCCACCACATATATAACTATACTAATGATGCCTGTGTCTTCATAACAGTGCATACGCTGCTATGAAGACACGGGCAGCTTAGAAACCACACCTCAATGTCATTCCATGCTGTTTGCTCACCCTTCTTTTTGCCGGGGGTTCTGAGTTGAACCTGTGAATACGTCACGTCACCGCGCTCAGCGGCAGCCTCGTCTGGACCACAGAACACACAGTAGACATAACATTCATTAAGCCATTTTTCGGGCGGGAACCCCTTTTGGTGTTAGCATTATGCTATGCTTTAGCTATTGAAAAATAGCAGATCTACAATCTCGTAGCGCGCCACCGATTGGCGCACTACGAGCTTTTTTTTTTTTAATCGAAGAACGACTGACATAGAAAAATAGGGTTAATGGGTTAATCACTACAATTGTGTCAGATCTAGCCAGCTGCCTCTTTGATGTGAGTGCAACACGTATGTCATGAAGTACACTAACATTATGATACTGTGACATGTTCAGTCACAGAGCCTTTGGTTGCGTCGTCATAGACGTTTGGCGCCACCTACTGGTGGAAGGTAAACGTTTCATTTAACCCATTCTGACCTGAGACCAGATTCTAACGCACGGAAGAATGGTGGTTCTTTAACGCATTTTGACCTGAGATCAGATTCTAAAAAAAATCTTCTAATTCCTGACAGTTTTAAAAGATAGCAGACCTACGAGCTCGTAGCGCGCCACTCGGTGGTGCGCTACGAGCTTGTAGATCTGCTATTTTTCAATAGCTAAAGCATGATATAATGCTAACACTTGATTGATCGTTAATCAGACTGACTGACTCACTGACTGGCTTACCATGCTGAAGTGGGGCGTGTCCATCGTCTGGCCTTCCTCTGTGATTGGTCCCCTGGTCTCCTGCTGAGTTCTGATTGGTTGGTTCCTGGGACTTGACAGATCTAAGACAAGCACTTATAGCAACGTAAGGCAGGTTAAAGATAGTTTTAGTCATTAGTCTCTTGAATGGTTTTCATTTAGTTTTAGTCACATTTTAGTCACCCATGGGATGTTTTACTGTTAGTCTAGTTTTAGTCGACTAAATGTCATAAGATTTTAGTCGACTAGTTGATTTAGTCGACTAAAACTAAAATCGTAATGACTGTTTTTACACTTGCTGAAAATAGCAGATCTAGATCGGCAACTAATTGTAAAATGACTGGATCTCTTATCCACTATAGTCCCTTCCTAACATTTTAGTCTAGTTTTTATTCGTTGACGATATTGTCAGTATTATTTAGTCTTAGTTTTAGTCGTCATAGCTAAGTTTTTATACAAATATAAGTCGACAGACATTTTACGTCTTAGTTTTAGTCAACGAAAACAACACTGGTCTGATGCACTTTTTACTACTTTCACTACTCAACGTTAGTTCACTAATTAGTTGAAATATAAATGTTGTTAGTAAAGTAGAGTTTGTTTTTTGTCATACAGTGTAGTTAGTATTCTACGCAGTAAAGTTAATATGGTAACAGTTCCCAGATCATAAGGAGTAGATGGAGTCCAGTAGTTGAGTACATTAAAAATAATATGGTAATAGTTCCCAGATCATAAGGAGTAGATAGAGTTCAGTATTTGAGTACATTTTAGTAGATAGAGTTCAGTAGTTGAGTACATTAACTTCCACAGAAGGACATGAAGCAAACAAACACATTTAATAGCCAACAGCCTCAATGTTAACCCATTCTGACCGGGCACCCATTTTGGTGTCAGCATCATGTTATGCTTTAGCTATTTTTTGAAAAATCGAACGACTGACATTTTTAGAATCTGATCTCAGGTCAGAATGGGTTCATCAGACCAGTGTGTGTCCGGCGGAAACCTCGTATGAATCTGATCTCAGGTCAGAATGGGTTAAACCCATTTAGACCTGAGGACGATTCTACAAAAATGTCTTCTAAATCATGACAGTTTTCTGAAAAACCTCATGTTTCTATGTCAGTGGTTCTCAAACATTTTCATGTCAAGGACCCCCAAGATTATATGTAATTGGCCGCCGACCCCCATCTGAAAATATGTTGTTCCAGGGACCCCCCCCCCCCCCCCCCTAGAAGCAAAGATTTGAGTTAAAAACTTTGGCTCTTTCTTATCATGCAGTATTCCTGGTCTCTAAACTGCCTCCCCCTGGCCAGCCGGGGCGCCTGATGGAGGGGAAAGGAACTGGTTGGAATAACGTGTTCCTTCCACGCGCTACGTCCAACCAGGGAAACTCCCCCCTGTCAGGTGTAAAGGAGCAACTTGGACACTCAGGCATGAAGGAAGCATGAGTTCAAGTCCGTTGCTCTTCCCTTGTCCCCCATATATGGGGACTAGGTTGGTCTCCCCTTGTCCCCCATATATGGGGACTAGGTTGCTCTCCCCTTGTCCCCCATATATGGGGACTAGGTTGGCGGAGGGTGTGTAGAGCCCAGGATCACATTAGATGATTGACACAGGGGTGAAAAATGGGTTACAAAATTGTGGGATAAAAATAAATAAAAACTTTGGCTCTGAAAGAATATACTGTATATTCAAAGATGTGCGCCACATTTTCACGATTTCTCAAAAATAGCAGATCTACGAGCTTGTAGATCTGCTATTTTTCAATAGCTAAAGTATAACATAATGCTTAAACCACCCATGGGGTTCCTGCCCAGAAAGGGTTAATAATCCACACAGCAGTCAGTGCATTACAGGTGTTTCCTCAGACACGGATCTAGATCACCTACCTCAACCTGGCACAACATGGATCTGTAATAAAGAGAGCAAAACATGTTAGCCCATTCTGACCTGAGATCAGATTCTAAACATGTCTTCTATATCCTGACAGTTTTCCATTCTGACCTGAGATCAGATTCTAAACATGTCTTCTATATCCTGACAGTTTTCCATTCTGACCTGAGATCAGATTCTAAACATGTCTTCTACATCCTGACAGTTTTCTGAAAAAGCTATGTTTCTATGTCAGCCGTTCTTTGATTTTTCAAAAAATAGCAGACCTACAAGCTCGTAGCGCGCCACTCGGTGGCGCGCTATGAGCTTGTAGATCTGCTATTTTTCTATATCTAAAGCATAACATGATGCTAACACCAAAAGGGGTTCCCGCCCCAAAATGGGTTTTTAAATATGGTTTTACACACTGCAAGTCAGTCCTCTGTGTATGATGTCACAACATATTTAGCAGGGATTTAATTTGTTTATGTATTTATATTTTAGATATAATGTAAATACAGTCGTTGTAGTTGTTGTTGTTTTTGATTGATTGATTGTTTGATTGAAATATTCATTAACAGTTTGCAGAATTACAGTATACATTTCAAGCACAAACTCAATACAAAGACTGTTAACTGTGAGTGGACGACAACCCAATTAAGCATTACACTTGTTTTACAACAGGGTCCACCATGTTCAATTCATCAAAATAAAAATGCTCACCTCTATCTCTGCTGAATATACACAGTACGATCAGCAGGATTGTCAGCACAAGCAGGACCACTACTGTATGTAGAAGGTGATATTTCTCTGATCCAGACACCGTCCGTCCGCTCAGGGTGTCGACAGCTGTGGAGACACGCGGTTGTCACATGATCAAACACACGTACAGTATCTGTCAAATTATATGATATACACAGCAGGGGTATTCAACTATAGATTAGGCCCGGGAGGGGGGGGGGCACAAGTTGTGCCCCCCCCCCCCCCTCCCGGTGCCGGTGCTACGAGCTCGTATAGGTCTGCTATTATTGAAAAATAGTGAAAATGTTTGCGCAAATATATTTGAATATAATTGTATTCTTTCAGAGCGAACGTTTTTTAACTCGGATCTTATGGGGGTCCCTGGAACAACATATATTCAGATGTACTGTACTGTACTGTACTGTACTGTACTGTACTGTACTGTACTGTACTGTACTGTACTGTACTGTACTGTACGCCAGCAATGATCCCCTGGTCTATACTGTATCATGTCATTGATCACGTGATGATACAGCTCATTTACGCTGCCGAGACATTATTCAGAGCTAGAAGAAAGTAATGATCAAAATGGCATTAATTCATTCATCCATCTATCTACGGTATATGCACCATGTATGTATATGTGTGTGTGTACGTCTGCAATTCATTTCATTTTTATTTATTTCATGATGTAAGTTATGGTTTTACATGATTATTATTCATTTTACCTAAGATAGCAGTCGTAATATCACATTTATACTGGGTTAGTGTATAATCGGAACATCTCTTCTCGCATCTACAGTGCATCTAACTCTGACTCGCAGGGTTTTCGAGGCATTCCAGACAGTCAGCTTTAATAAAAAGGTTGTTAAAACTGTCAATAATCATTGTGGACTGAGGCTGCTACTGTATACTACTGTATATACTACTGTAAAAGCTGCTACTGTAAACGCTATAACCACATGACATCGGCTCAAACATTTTGATCTCCAATTTCTGGAAAGATCCACTCGGGGAGTTCATACTCTTAACCCATCCTGGACGGGAACCCCTTTTGGTGTTTTAAGCATTATGTTATACTTTAGCTATTGAAAAATAGCAGATCTACAAGCTAGAGGATGTAGATTTTTTTGAAAAATCTTGAAAATGTGGCGCAAATCTTTGAGTTTGAATATATTCTTTCACAGCAAACCCCTGGAACAACATCTTTTCAGGCGGGGGTCGGGGGCCAATTACATATCATTTTTGGGGGTCCATGAAATAGTTTGAAAACCACTGATAGAAACACATTTCTTTTCAGAAAACGGTCCGGATTTAGAAGGCATTTGTAGAATCGTCCTCAGGTCTAAATTGGTTAACAGGGGCCCTGTTGAGGCTGTGTGGTATTTTGTTTGACAGTGGGCATATGTGTTGTACTTGGCGGTTGTTTCCTTTCCTTCAGCTACCTGGCACTGTGCGCCTATAAACATGTGTTGTGCTTGGCGGTTGTTTCCTTTCCTTCAGCTACCTGGCACTGTGCGCCTATAAACATGTGTTGTGCTTGGCGGTTGTTTCCTTTCCTTCGGCTACCTGGCACTGTGCGCCTATAAACATGTGTTGTTGCTGGGATGTTGTTTATTCCTTCAGCTACCTGGCTCTGTACGCCTATAAACATGTGTTGTTGCTGGGATGTTGTTTATTCCTTCAGCTACCTGGCTCTGTACGCCTATAAACATGTGTTGTTGCTGGGATGTTGTTTATTCCTTCAGCTACCTGGCTCTGCACGCCTATAAACATGTGTTGTTGCTGGGATGTTGTTTATTCCTTCTTCAGCTACCTGGCTCTGTACGCCTATAAACATGTGTTGTTGCTGGGATGTTGTTTATTCCTTCTTCAGCTACCTGGCTCTGTACGCCTATAAACATGTGTTGTTGCTGGGATGTTGTTTCCTTTCCTTCAGCTACCTGGCTCTGTACGCCTATAAACATGTGTTGTTGCTGGGATGTTGTTTATTCCTTCTTCAGCTACCTGGCTCTGTACGCCTATAAACATGTGTTGTTGCTGGGATGTTGTTTCCTTTCCTTCAGCTACCTGGCTCTGTACGCCTATAAACATGTGTTGTTGCTGGGATGTTGTTTCCTTTCCTTCAGCTACCTGGCTCTGTACGCCTATAAACATGTGTTGTTGCTGGGATGTTGTTTATTCCTTCAGCTACCTGGCTCTGTACGCCTATAAGCCCCAGAAGGCGGACGAGCTGGAGCTGAGGAAGGGGGAGATGTACCGCGTGACGGAGAAGTGTCAGGACGGCTGGTTCAAAGGAACGTCGCTGCGGACCGCTGCCTCCGGCGTCTTCCCGGGGAACTACGTCACCACGGTGTCCAGGTGAGTGAACTACGTCACCACGGTGTCCAGGTGAGTGAACTACGTCACCACGGTGTCCAGGTGAGTGAACTACGTCACCACGGTGTCCAGGTGAGTGAACTACGTCACCACGGTGTCCAGGTGAGTGAACTACGTCACCACGGTGTCCAGGTGAGTGAACTACGTCGCCACGGTGTCCAGGTGAGTCAACTACGTCACCACGGTGTCCAGGTGAGTCAACTACGTCACCACGGTGTCCAGGTGAGTGAACTACGTCACCACGGTGTCCAGGTGAGTGAACTACGTCACCACGGTGTCCAGGTGAGTGAACCACGTCACCACGGTGTCCAGGTGAGTGAACTACGTCACCACGGTGTCCAGGTGAGTGAACCACGTCACCACGGTGTCCAGGTGAGTGAACTACGTCACCACGGTGTCCAGGTGAGGGTCGTTTGTTTTTCTGTTTTAGTTTTAGTCACAGTTTTCATTTAGTTTTTAGTCACATTTTAGTCACCTGGAATGTGTCTAGTCTAGTTTTAGTCGACTAAATGTAATGCGATTTTACTCTAAATCAACTGTATAGATTTAGTCGACTAAAATGTATTTTGGTGGGCCTTGATGCTGTCGTAATGGCGTAATTTTACACTTCACAATGCGTCAGCGCAGAGCTTGTAGATCTGCTATTTTCAGCATGCGACCAATTGTAAAATGACTTGTACTGGATCTCTTGTCCACTATAGTCCCTTCCTAACATGTTAGTCTAGTTTTTATTGTTGACGAAATTGTCAGTATATTTAGTCTTAGTTTTAGTCATCGTAGCTTAGTTTTTATTTAGTTTCCATTTAGTTTTCGTCATCCTTATATTCTAAATAAAATTCCCGTGGGAGCTACAAACCCACAGAGGAGAGGAAGGGAGAAACTTAATCAGGAGTTTTAACTAATATTAACCCATTCTGACCGGGCACCCATTTTGGTGTCGGCATCATGTTATGCTTTAGCTATTGAAAAATAGCAGATCTACAAGCTCATATCGCGCCACCGAGTGGCGCGATACGAGCTTGTAGGTCTGCTATTTTTTGAAAAATCAAAGAACGACTGACATTTTTAGAATCTGATCTCAGGTCAGAATGGGTTAATCAGACCAGTGTGTGTCCAGTGGAAACCTCGTGTGAATCTGATCTCAGGTCATCTTTGTGTTGGGCTGTTCAGTCATCTTTGTGTTGGGCTGTTGCCATTGTGATCAAACGCGTTCAATCATAACGGCGCGCATAAAACAAAACAAAAAAAATGCAATCACCGTTTCCCTCGGCGGACTAATGTCATTATTTGCCGATTTAATTACGGTCGTCAGTGTCGTTATCACGGCCGTCGATCACTGGGACTCTCCATGGACTCCTCGTTCCCCCGCGAGGAGGGAGGGAGGGAGGGAGGGAGGGAGAGAGAGAGAGAGAGAGAGAGAGACAACAGAGGAGGGGTGGGAGAGAGAGACACAGAGAGAGACACAACAGAGAGAGGGGTGGGAGACAGAGGAGAGGGAGGGAGGGAGAGAGAGAGAGAGAGAGAGAGACAACAGAGAGAGACAACAGAGAGAGAGAGAGAGAGAGAGAGAGAGAGAGAGAGAGACAACAGAGAGAGGGGTGGGAGAGAGAGACACAGAGAGAGACACAACAGAGAGAGGGGTGGGAGAGAGAGAGAGAGAGAGAGAGAGAGAGAGAGAGAGAGAGAGAGAGAGAGAGAGAGAGAGAGAGAGAGAGAGAGAGAGAGAGAGAGAGAGAGAGAGAGAGAGAGAGAGAGAGAGAGAGAGAGAGAGAGAGAGAGAGAGAGAGAGAGAGAGAGAGAGAGAGAGAGAGAGAGAGAGAGAGAGAGAGAGAGAGAGAGAGAGAGAGAGAGAGAGAGAGAGAGAGAGAGAGAGAGAGAGAGAGAGAGAGAGAGAGAGAGGGGGTGGGAGACAGAGATGAGGAGGAGGAGAGGAGAGAGGGAGAGACAGATGAGGAGGAGGAGAGGAGAGAGGGAGAGACAGATGAGGAGGAGGAGAGGGAGAGACAGAGAGATGAGGAGGAGGAGAGGAGAGAGGGAGAGACAAAAGAGGGAGCATGTGTCAGATCTCAATGGTTCTCTCATCCAGCGGTTACGCAATCTGTGATGAAACTTCCTCGGGTCGTATGCTGTGTCGTGCGACGGTGTCGCACGCAGACAACCGCTCTACAGTGTACGAGCACGTGTACAGTGCATGTATTGGCGGAGGTTGTGAGCTTGTAGATCAGCTATTTTTGGCCATGCACGCAACACCAACGCCACGCGACTGATTAGGAACGAAGGCTGAGGCGAGCACATCCAAACGGGAAGACAGGCAGACGGAGAGAAACAGGGAGAGGAGGGAGAGGAGAGGAGGGGAGGTAATGAGATGAGAGGCAATTTGTTATTTTTACACAAGCGGACCCTCTCTCTCTCTCTCTCTCTCTCTCTCTCTCTCTCCCCCTCTGTGTTATTTAGCTCTCTCTCTCTCAGGCGGTGTCTCCCCCTCTCCTTTTTGTCTGCAGTGCAGCTCAGAAATCTCTCAATATGATAATGAGAGGCTGCCAAAGACAGCCTGACTGGCACGCACGCACGCACGCACGCACGCACGCACGCACGCACGCACGCACAGGTGGAAAAAGAGAGCTCGGACAGATAAAGGAGTAAGGTGCAGTGCGTCCGTGTGTGTGTATGTCTGTGCATATGTCCGTGCGTGCGTCTGTGCGTGTGTCTGTGCATATGTCTGTGCGTGCGTGCACGCACAGATTGCCTCAATGCCCTACTAGGCACAACTGTAGAATGATTGCGTGTGAATGATTTGTGAAAATCTGTTGCGTTCTCAAAATGCATTTTGTGTTCAAAGACAGTTCAAAGACAGTTCAAAGACTATATAAATGCACCATTTACCATTTACAAAGATTTATATAATACGTTTTTGTACACAGTATATGAGCACAGGGTGATATATGTACCACACACACACACACACACACACACACACATGCACACATACACACACACACACACACACACAGACACACATACACAAGTCTAAAGTGACTGGTGTCTGTCTCGTTTCTCTCCAAAAGCCCTTGAATATGATAGAATACGATTAAGGATTACTGTTGTACATTATGAAAATCTCACACTTCATATCGCACATACCATACCTGTAACTTTCATTAGCTCTCTATTTTTGTTTATTTAATTTTTTTTTTACCCATTCTGACCCGAGATCAGATTCTATAAAAATGTCTTCTACATCCTGACCGCTATAGTGATTCTTCGATTTTTCAAAAATAGCAGACCTACAAGCTCATAGCGCGCCACTCGGTGGCGCGCTATGAGCTTGTAGATCTGCTATTTTTCAATAGCTAAAGCATAACATGATGCTAACACCAAAAGGGGTTCCCGCCCCAAAATGGGTTAATATCACGATAGATATGTATCACGATACAGAGGCCACAATACGATATATATCGATTAAACTGAGAAGAATATTTAATCAAACCAAATGTTATAAACTAGTAGTTTTGTTAATTAGTACTTAGTTCTTCTCAGGTCCAGTCTCGAGACCACACGCCCATTGACTCTGTCTTGTCTGGGTCTAGCCCTTAACCCATTCTAAAAATGTCTATTACATCCTGACAGTTTAATTATTAACCCATTCTGACCTGAGATCAGATTCTAAAAATGTCTATTACATCCTGACAGTTTAATTATTAAAGGACAACTTTAGTTTTTTTCAACCAAGGTTCATGTTTTAGGTTGTCATTAGAGGAACTATAAAAGGTGAGTTGTTTTCATTTGCTGCTTTCTTTATTCGGGCATTCGAGCATGGGGCTAAATATGTATTTTTTTTTTACAATATTTTATAGCCATTTATTTCTTTATTATTTCCTATCTAGTCCTACCAGATCCCAGGAAATGACATCTGGCCACAAAAGATCACTGAATGTGAAGGGGGTGACAGACTGACCTGTTGAGCCATACAACACAGTATGGCAGCCCCCTATAGAGCGTCGCAGTCCCTCCCCCTTTCAGAACGACAAACGGCCCAGGAAATGAAATGCAATGCATTCTGACCATAGGCATTTCTTAAAGTATTTATTTAAAGACAGTTACGCCGCGGACAAAGCCAACTCGGATCGTGACAAATCATGACAACAAACACAATATTTTGGGCCGATCAAATCATTAGAGAAGAAGAAGAAAGAAGAAAATAAAGGCAGGAGACAACACTATTTGTTTTGTTTTTCTTCTTATACATTTTTTGATCGGCCCAAAATATTGTGTTCATTGTCATGATTTGTCACGATCCGAGTTGGCTTTGTCCGCGGCGTAACCGTCTTTAAATAAATACTTTAAGAAAATCCTATGGTCAGAATGCATTGGGATTCATTTCCTGGGCCACTCGTCGTTCTGAAAGGGGGAGGGACTGCGACGCTCTATAGTACCCCCCTATTACCCCCCTTCACATTCAGTAGATCCTGTGATATTTTGTTGCCAGATGTATAACATTGTGTACGAAAATCCATATTTAGCCCCATGTTCGAATGCCCCCCCGGCCCCCCCTGTCAAAAATAGCTAAAATCCCTAAAACGAAAGAAAGCAGCGAATGAAAAAAAATAATAACAGTCATCTTGTACTTTCTCTAATAACAACCGGCTAAAACATGAACCTTGGTTGAATAAAAACTAAAGTTGTCCTTTAACCCATTCTGAGTGGGAACCCCTTTTGGTGTTTTAAGTATTATGTTATAATTTTGCTATTGAAAAAATAGCAGACCTACAAGCTCGTAGCACGGCACAGAGTGCCGTGCTACGAGCTTGTAGGTCTGCAGATTTTGGAAAAACGTATGCAAATTGCTATTTTCAGATGGGGGTTTGATTGATTGATTGAAATCTTTATTAACAGTTTGTAGAATTTACAGTACATTTTAAGCACAAACTCAATACAAAGACTGTCAACTGTGAGTGGACGACCCAATTAAGCATTACACTTGTTTACAACAGGGTCCACATTGTTCAATTCATCAAAACATTTAAAGACATACAAACATTTAGAGACATACAAATAGACATTTCTCTGTAGGTAAAGAACAGAACAGGAATTCATCATATGGGAAGCAAAAAAGGGAAAAGATACTATATACAGTGAGGGAAAATGGGGTGGGGGGGTGGGGGGGATTCAGATTTTACAGAGGCCAGTTTCGAATTGCAGCCATCCGTAGGTGCCCTTTGAGAGCGGTTTTGAAGGAGTCAAGGGATTCACATGTCTTAATGACTGTTGGTAGGGCGTTCCACATTTTGGTGGCATAGGTCGTGGCATAGGTCGCCCCTACACACACAGTACATATAATTCTGTGGGTCCTTGACATGAAAATGTTTGAGAACCACTGATATAGAAAACTAGTTTTTCAGAAAACTGTCATTATTCAGAAGAGATTTGGGAATCGAAGAGTCGAAGAGCGACTGACATTTTTTAGAATCTGATCTCAGGTCAGAATGGGTTGATCAGACCAGTGTGTGTCCAGTGGAAACCTCGTATGAATCTGATCTCAGGTCAGAATGGGTTATATTACGAGGAGCCCATTATCAGGTCCACTCAACACTAATACTAAACGAGCACCTTCAGTAGACGCACACATGAATGAATACATTAATAATTAATTGAATGAGTCTTCACCTTCATGACAGTGTCCACAACAGAGCACGCTGCTCAGCACTGAAAGAGACACAATATCAGGTTCAATTCACACATTTTCACTTTGAAAAAGGTTGATGTACTAGTTCTTCAGTACACCCGGTTAGTAATGCTAGTGATATAACAGTTCCATTAACATTCATATACTCACAGAGTAGAAGGCTGGGCAGGGAGCACAGCATCCTGTACTAGTCTAGTCTAACTGACAGCTCTGAAGAAGAAAAAAAAACACAACTTATACTATAGTTCACAGAGTAGAAGGCTGGGCAGGGAGCACAGCATCCTGTACGCTATAACTGACAGCTCTGAAAACACACAACTTCCTATTGAAGTAACTTTATGTTGTGTGAGAGAGAGAGAGAGAGAGAGAGAGAGAGAGAGAGAGAGAGAGAGAGAGATATTTACTTCCTATTGTACCTATTGTTAAGAAGTGTCCTCTCAGGACACTTAGGTTTAAGAATCAGTATAAGGTTCCCAGTTTGAAACAAATTTGGGCTGTATTTTGCGTGTCTTAAGTACCAGGTCTTATTCCCTAACTTGAGTAAACTAAAGACCTGGAGGCCGTGGATCAACGCTCTTTGGCCACTCGGAATAGCCAAATGGCATTGATCCACGCCTCCAGGTCTTTAGTTTACTCAAGTTATAGGTAATAAGACCTGGTACTTAAAGGACAACTTTCGTTTTTTTCAACCAAGGTTCATGTTTTAGGTTGTTATTAGAGAAAGTAAAAGATGAGTGTTATTTTTTTTTCATTTGCTGCTTTCTTTCGTTTTAGGGATTTTAGCTGTTTTGTACAGGGGGGCGGGGGCATTCGAGCATGCGGCTAAATATGTATTTCTTTACACATTTTTATAGCGATTTATTTATTTATTATTTACTATAGTCCTACTAGACCCAGGAAATTACATCTGGCCACAGAAGATCACGAGATCTACTGAATGTGAAGGTAGCCTATACTGGGGGAAGGCTTATACTGTGTGTATAGGCTCAATATGTCAGGTTGACACATTCAGTAGATCCTGTGATCTTTTGTGGCCAAATGTGATGTATTGGGGTCTAGTAGGACTACAGTAAAGAATAAAAAAATAAATCGCTATAACATTTTGTAAAGAAATTCATATTTAGCCCCGTGCTCCAATGCCCCCGCCCCCATGTCAAAAACAGCTAAAATCCCTAAAACGAAAGAAAGCAGCAAATGTAAAAATACACTCACCTTTTACTTTGTCTAAAAACAACCTAAAACATGAACCTTGGTTGAAAAAAACTAAAGTTGTCCTTTAGGACACGCAAAATACAGCCTTATATGACAGCAACTAGGTTTCGACGGTATTGAAACCAAGTGTGTTGAGTGACAGTGAGGGAGGTTGTGAGGGAGCATGTGGTCTGGAGGGAGGAAGTCACTTTGTGCAGCTTTAGTGTTGTGGTTCGGTGTTTCTCTACATGCTGACGTGACAAGACAAGACCTGCACAGAATGAAGCTACGCCGTCTGAACGAAGCCCAACGGAAATATGTTTTTTCTCTCTCTTCATGTACATACGCTGTAACAATAAAGAGAACGACCTTTAGACATTGAATGAAATAGCATGAAGACGGGCCTTATAGATTATGTGAAACGATGGATGTAAATTGTAAAGAGACAAAGAAATAAACACATGGTAATGTTGTCGTTTTGGCGGATTGAAAGATAGTTTGTACATTTTACACAATGTTTGTTACTAGTAGTGTAGTGGTGCTGTAATAAGCAGCAGTATTTGTGTTGAAGTGGTTCAGTAGCCTACAGGAATATGCAAGTTTATGTAAATAACAGTAACACATGACTGTACAGACAACATCACATGGAAGCAGTTAAAGGCCGAAGGCAACAATGAGTTGGCAGTAGAAATGAGCAGGAAGCAGTAACAGAATATATTTTGTATTGTATATTGTTGTTTTGGAACTTTTGACGTAATATAAGTGTGAATTTAAAAACATGAAGTTTGGTTAAAGGTCGACTGCAGCCATTTTCAACTTATCCTAATATAATTGGTCCTGTAATAATAATAATACAATATGTATGTACATGGTACTTTATACCACTGGTTAAATGTAAGCAAAAACAAAGTTCTCTCTCATTATATTAAAACCCATTCTGAACGGGAACCCATTTTGGTGTTAGCATCACGTTATGCTTTAGCTGTTGAAAAATAGCAGATCTACAAGCTCATAGCGCGCCACCGAGTGGCGCGCTATGAGCTTGTAGGTCTGCTATTTTTTGAAAAATCGAAGAGCGACTGACATTTTTAGAATCTGATCTCAGGTCAGAATGGGTTAATCAGACCAGTGTGTGTGGTGGTCAGTAGTTCAAAGTTATCTCTCATTATATTATTAACAGGTGTGTGCTGGTCAGTAGTTCAAAGTTATCTCTCATTATATTATTAACAGGTGTGTGCTGGTCAGTAGTTCAAAGTCCTCTGATTATATTATTAACAGGTTTGTGCTGGTCAGTAGTTCAAAGTCCTCTCATTATATTATTAACAGGTGTGTGCTGGTCAGTAGTTCAAAGTCCTCTCATTATATTAACAGGTGTGTGGTGGTCAGTAGTTCAAAGTCCTCTCTCATTATATTAACAGGTGTGTGGTGGTCAGTAGTTCAAAGTTCTCTCTCATTATATTAACAGGTGTGTGGTGGTCAGTAGTTCAAAGTCCTCTCATTATATTAACAGGTGTGTGGTGGTCAGTAGTTCAAAGTCCTCTCATTATATTAACAGGTGTGTGCTGGTCAGTAGTTCAAAGTCCTCTCATTATATTAACAGGTGTGTGGTGGTCAGTAGTTCAAAGTTCTCTCTCATTATATTAACAGGTGTGTGGTGGTCAGTAGTTCAAAGTCCTCTCTCATTATATTAACAGGTGTGTGGTGGTCAGTAGTTCAAAGTTATCTCTCATTATTATTAACAGGTGTGTGGTGCTCAGTAGTTCAAAGTCCTCTCATTATTATTAACAGGTGTGTGGTGGTCAGTAGTTCAAAGTTCTCTCTCATTATTATTAACAGGTGTGTGGTGGTCAGTAGTTCAAAGTTATCTCTCATTATTATTAACAGGTGTGTGGTGGTCAGTAGTTCAAAGTTCTCTCTCATTATTATTAACAGGTGTGTGGTGGTCAGTAGTTCAAAGTCCTCATTATATTAACAGGTGTGTGGTGGTCAGTAGTTCAAAGTCCTCTCTCATTATATTAACAGGTGTGTGCTGGTCAGTAGTTCAAAGTCCTCTCATTATATTAACAGGTGTGTGGTGGTCAGTAGTTCAAAGTCCTCTCTCATATTATTAACAGGTGTGTGGTGGTCAGTAGTTCAAAGTCCTCTCTCATTATATTAACAGGTGTGTGGTGGTCAGTAGTTCAAAGTCCTCTCTCATTATATTAACAGGTGTGTGGTGGTCAGTAGTTCAAAGTCCTCTCTCATTATTATTAACAGGTGTGTGGTGGTCAGTAGTTCAAAGTCCTCTCTCATTATATTAACAGGTGTGTGGTGGTCAGTAGTTCAAAGTCCTCTCATTATCATTAACAGGTGTGTGCTGGTCAGTAGTTCAAAGTCCTCTCATTATTATTAACAGGTGTGTGGTGGTCAGTAGTTCAAAGTCCTCTATCATTATATTAACAGGTGTGTGGTGGTCAGTAGTTCAAAGTCCTCTCATTATTATTAACAGGTGTGTGGTGGTCAGTAGTTCAAAGTCCTCTCATTATTATTAACAGGTGTGTGGTGGTCAGTAGTTCAAAGTCCTCTCATTATATTAACAGGTGTGTGGTGGTCAGTAGTTCAAAGTCCTCTCTCATTATTATTAACAGGTGTGTGGTGGTCAGTAGTTCAAAGTCCTCTCTCATTATATTAACAGGTGTGTGCTGGTCAGTAGTTCAAAGTCCTCTCATTATATTAACAGGTGTGTGGTGGTCAGTAGTTCAAAGTCCTCTCATTATATTAACAGGTGTGTGGTGGTCAGTAGTTCAAAGTCCTCTCTCATTATATTAACAGGTGTGTGCTGGTCAGTAGTTCAAAGTCCTCTCATTATATTAACAGGTGTGTGGTGGTCAGTAGTTCAAAGTCCTCTCATTATATTAACAGGTGTGTGGTGGTCAGTAGTTCAAAGTCCTCTCATTATATTAACAGGTGTGTGCTGGTCAGTAGTTCAAAGTCCTCTCTCATTATATTAACAGGTGTGTGGTGGTCAGTAGTTCAAAGTCCTCTCTCATTATTATTAACAGGTGTGTGGTGGTCAGTAGTTCAAAGTCCTCTCATTATTAACAGGTGTGTGGTGGTCAGTAGTTCAAAGTCCTCTCATTATTATTAACAGGTGTGTGGTGGTCAGTAGTTCAAAGTCCTCTATCATTATATTAACAGGTGTGTGGTGGTCAGTAGTTCAAAGTCCTCTCATTATTATTAACAGGTGTGTGCTGGTCAGTAGTTCAAAGTCCTCTCATTATATTAACAGGTGTGTGGTGGTCAGTAGTTCAAAGTTCTCTCTCATTATATTAACAGGTGTGTGGTGGTCAGTAGTTCAAAGTCCTCTCATTATATTAACAGGTGTGTGGTGGTCAGTAGTTCAAAGTCCTCTCTCATTATCATTAACAGGTGTGTGGTGGTCAGTAGTTCAAAGTTCTCTCTCATTATATTAACAGGTGTGTGCTGGTCAGTAGTTCAAAGTTCTCTCTCATTATATTAACAGGTGTGTGGTGGTCAGTAGTTCCAGTCTTCTCCACCAGGCGGTGCTGTCTCGTCTCTACTCTCCCCTGTTCACTCTGTACTGCCTGGAGGAGGAGAGAGGAGAGGCTGCCTATTGGCACACTGTCATGTCGCTCAACAAGCAGCCCGACCAATCACTGTTCAGCTTCCTGCAAGTGCACCAGTGAGTGGAAGATGCGCACACACACACACACACACACACACACACACACACCAGATTTGCCTCGGACAATTCATTATTGAATTATTATTATTATTATTTTTTTAATGTACTGTCTGTGCACACTCATTTCCCAAATTAATTATTTTGGGCAATCGAAGACCTCCTAGATCAATGAAATCGTCAATGAAGCTTGATCGACATTTCCTTACTTAACACCATTCTGACCTGAGATCAGATTCATACGAGGTTCTCAGGTTTCCACTGGACACACACTGGTCTGATGAACCCATTCTGACCTGAGATCAGATTCTAAAAATGTCAGTCGCTCTTCGATTTTTCAAAAAATAGCAGACCTACAAGCTCGTAGCTTCTTGCTTAATGTAAGTCGCTCTGGATTAAGAGCGTCTGCTAAATGCCTAAATTGTAAATTGTAAATAAATTGTAACCCATTTAGACCTGAGGACGATTCTACAAATGCCTTCTAAATCCTGACAGTTCTTTCTGAGAAACCCTATATGTTTCTATGTTAGTCTTTCTCGAACATTTTCATGTCAAGGTGGACCCCCAAAACTATATTTAATTGGCCTACCGACCCCCATCTGAAAATATGTTGTTGATTCATTTGTCTGATTTTACTTCAGTCATGCCGGTGTTAAACCCATTCTGAACGGGAACCCCTTTTGGTGTTGGCATCATGTTATAACGACTGACATTTTTTTAGAATCTGATCTCAGGTCAGAATGGGTTAATCAGACCAGTGTGTGTCCTGTGGAAACCTCGTATGAATCTGATCTCAGGTCAGAATGGTGTTAAACAAGTCCGTTTTTTTTGTTTGTTTCGTTTGACAGGAAGTTCTGGCCGGTGTCCACGTCTGTCCTCGGAGAGAAGAAACAGGTGAGGTCATTGACATTATTATAGTAGATTACATTGAGAGAGATTACATTGATAGATTACATTGAGAGAGATTACATTGAGAGAGATTACATTGATAGATTACATTGAGAGAGAAGAAACAGGTGAGGTCATTGACATTATTATAATAGATTACATTGAGAGAGATTACATTGATAGATTACATTGAGAGAGAAGAAACAGGTGAGGTCATTGACATTATTATAGTAGATTACATTGAGAGAGATTACATTGATAGATTACATTGAGAGAGAAGAAACAGGTGAGGTCATTGACATTATTATAGTAGATTACATTGAGAGAGATTACATTGATAGATTACATTGAGAGAGAAGAAACAGGTGAGGTCATTGACATTATTATAGTAGATTACATTGAGATTATATTATATCAATTGGATTAAATTACAATGGATTAGATTGTTTAGATTCAGATTACACACCAGATTCATCCCTTCAGTCATGATCTAGCTAGCACATGCACCACATTCACGTGTGTGTGTGTGTGTGTGTGTGTGTGTGTGTGTGTGTGTGTGTGTGTGTGTGTGTGTGTGTGTGTGTGTGTGTGTGTGTGTGTGTGTAATGTGTGTGTGTGTGTGTGTGTGTGTGTGTGTGTGTGTGTGTGTGTGTGTGTGTGTGTGTGTGTGTGTGTGTGTGTGTGTGTGTGTGTGTGTGTGTGTGTGTGTGTGTGTGTGTGCATGTGCGTGCGTGTGTGTGTGCGCTCTCAGATGGAGTCCAGCAGTAAAGACGTGTGTTACGTCTCAGCTGTGAAGTCTCTACAACAGATCAGGTACACTAGATGTTACAGGTTACAGTTACAGATCAGGTACAGTAGATGTTACAGGTTACAGTTACAGATCAGGTACACTAGATGTTACAGGTTACAGTTACAGATCAGGTACACTAGATGTTACAGGTTACAGTTACAGATTAGGTACACTAGATGTTACAGGTTACAGTTACAGATCAGGTACACTAGATGTTACAGGTTACAGTTACAGATCAGGTACACTAGATGTTACAGGTTACAGTTACAGATCAGGTACACTAGATGTTACAGGTTACAGTTACAGATCAGGTACACTAGATGTTACAGGTTACAGTTACAGATTAGGTACACTAGATGTTACAGGTTACAGTTACAGATCAGGTACACTAGATGTTACAGGTTACAGTTACAGATCAGGTACAGTAGATGTTACATTTACAGATCAGGTACAGTAGATGTTGAAGGTTACAGTTACAGATCAGGTACACTAGATGTTACAGGTTACAGTTACAGATCAGGTACAGTAGATGTTACAGTTACAGATCAGGTACACTAGATGTTACAGGTTACAGTTACAGATCAGGTACACTAGATGTTACAGGTTACAGTTACAGATCAGGTACACTAGATGTTACAGGTTACAGTTACAGATCAGGTACACTAGATGTTACAGTTACAGATCAGGTACAGTAGATGTTACAGTTACAGATCAGGTACAGTAGATGTTACAGGTTACAGTTACAGATCAGGTACAGTAGATGTTACAGGTTACAGTTTCAGATCAGGTACAGTAGATGTTACAGTTACAGATCAGGTACAGTAGATGTTACAGTTACAGATCAGGTACACTAGATGTTACAGGTTACAGTTTCAGATCAGGTACAGTAGATGTTACAGTTACAGATCAGGTACAGTAGATGTTACAGGTTACAGTTACAGATCAGGTACAGTAGATGTTACAGTTACAGATCAGGTACACTAGATGTTACAGGTTACAGTTACAGATCAGGTACACTAGATGTTACAGTTACAGATCAGGTACAGTAGATGTTACAGTTACAGATCAGGTACAGTAGATGTTACAGTTACAGTTACAGATCAGGTACACTAGATGTTACAGTTACAGATCAGGTACAGTAGATGTTACAGTTACAGTTACAGATCAGGTACAGTAGATGTTACAGTTACAGTTACAGATCAGGTACAGTAGATGTTACAGGTTACAGTTACAGATCAGGTACAGTAGATGTTACAGGTTACAGTTTCAGATCAGGTACAGTAGATGTTACAGTTACAGATCAGGTACACTAGATGTTACAGGTTACAGTTTCAGATCAGGTACAGTAGATGTTACAGGTTACAGTTTCAGATCAGGTACAGTAGATGTTACAGGTTACAGTTTCAGATCAGGTACAGTAGATGTTACAGTTACAGATCAGGTACAGTAGATGTTACAGTTACAGATCAGGTACACTAGATGTTACAGGTTACAGTTACAGATCAGGTACACTAGATGTTACAGTTACAGATCAGGTACAGTAGATGTTACAGTTACAGATCAGGTACACTAGATGTTACAGTTACAGATCAGGTACACTAGATGTTACAGTTACAGATCAGGTACACTAGATGTTACAGGTTACAGATCAGGTACACTAGATGTTACAGTTACAGATCAGGTACACTAGATGTTACAGTTACAGATCAGGTACACTAGATGTTACAGTTACAGATCAGGTACACTAGATGTTACAGTTACAGATCAGGTACACTAGATGTTACAGGTTACAGATCAGGTAC
>NC_139707.1:47628870-47641370 GCF_964188405.1 Protomyctophum parallelum | reverse complement strand
ATAGAAATTTGCTGCCAAAAACAGCACTGACGGCCCAGGCCGTAGCGCAACGGTCTGGGCACCGGACTGGTAATCCAGTCGCAGTGTGCCGCGGGTTCGACTCCCGGACCCGACACGGCCTTTACTGCATGTCATCCCCCCATCTCTCTCCCGTTTCCTGTCAGCCTACTGTCTGTCCCTTCAAAAATCAATAAAAGGCGTAAGCCGCAAAAAAATATCTTAAAAAAAAAAAAAAAACAGCACTGACACACACACACACACACACACACTCTCTCTCATTCTGCGCTTCCAGGATCAGGAACCTGGGAGCTGAGGTGAGTCTGATAGATGATCTGATGGACCGGAGCCTACAACACGGAGAACTGGGTCACATGTTCACTACACTGAAGGTAACACATTCACGCACGCACACACACACACATGTTCACTACACTGAAGGTAACACACACACGCGCGCACGCACACACAAATGTTCACTTTCATAGGAAAAAAAGAGACAGATGCACAATGGAGAAATCTTGTTTCACCTGGTTGTTAATGATATGCGTGTCATTCTAGTTTCACCTGGTTGTTAATGATACGCGTGTCATTCTAGTTTCTTTTTTTTTTATATATTTTTTATCCCACGATTTTGTAACCCATTTTTCTCCCCCTCCACCTACACCTCCACCTACCTAGTCCCCATATATGGGGGACAAGGGGAGAGCAACGGACTTGAACTCATGCTTCCTTCATGCCTGAGTGTCCAAGTTTCTCCTTTACACCTGACAGGGGGGAGTTTCCCTGGTTGGACGTAGCGCGTGGAAGGAACACGTTATTCCAAACAGTTCCTTTCCCCTCCATCAGGCGCCCCGGCTGGCCAGGGGGAGACAGTTTAATGACCAGGATTACTGCATGTTTTTTGTGAGGGTACCTACCCTAGGGGACACGGGGAGAACATGTGAGGGTACCTACCCTAGGGGACACGGGGAGAACATGTGAGGGTACCAACCCTAGGGGACACGGGGAGAACATGTGAGGGTACCTACTAGTGCTGCCAACAAATATTCTATATCCGAATATATTTTCGAATCAAAAGAATTAATGAATAACCGAATATATAAAATTAAGGTTCGAATTAAAAATTATAATAAAAAATATTTTTTTGTTATTATTATTATTAGTAAGCGACGCGTTGTGACTTGTGAGCTTGTAGATTAATTATATATATATATATTATATAAATATATTTGCCACGCGACACGCCGACACCGGCATACATTGAAGAATAAATCAGCTGCCTCGTACTCTTCCTAAACGCAGACTACGCAGCGCAGCCTGCGTAGTGAGCACAGGGCGGGCGGGGCCACGGGAGCCTTTTACGTTCTTTGCGCAGTGGGTGTACACTGCTCAGAAGGGTGAAATCTTCCATCAACAGTATCTATAGTGATCCGAATCTGGGACAGGCTTTGCTTCGGTATTGTTTCGGACAGACGGGAGAGTATATTTTTAGACAACACACAGATCTATCACTCATCAATCTTCAATCATGAAGCGACTTTATCCTTCAGGAAATTATAAAAAGATAAATAAAATGCGTAAGGATGAAATGTGGTGCCGGGTCCGGCAGCAGCAGCAATGCAGTGTTCTGTTCTGTGAATTAATACTGCCTCCGTGCCTCGTTTTGATATAAAGGCTGTGTGGTAGGATTGCTCATTTAAGAAAAATGTCTGTGAAGTTTTACTGGAGAAGGGAGAATGCATGCGTTGCGTTCCAACTCGGTTTTCAGCAGCACCAATGCGCGGAGAGAGAGTGTTGCGCCAGCAATGCGATCTTAAATGTTATGTCTCAGGTTGTATTGGTGTAAATATAATTATTAATAAATCCGAATGGCTCGAATTGAAATCCGAAATCCGAATGGGTCGAATTGCTCGAATCCACGTGGGTTTTTAAAACGAATATCCGAATGTAATTTTTGGACAATTCCGGCAGCACTAGTACCTACCCTAGGGGACACTGGGAGAACATGTGAGGGTACCTACCCTAGGGGACACGGGGAGAACATGTGAGGGTACCTACCCTAGGGGACACGGGGAGAACATGTGAGGGTACCTACCCTAGGGGACACAGGGAGAACATGTGAGGGTACCTACCCTAGGGGACACGGGGAGAACATGTGAGGGTACCTACCCTAGGGGACACGGGGAGAACATGTGAGGGTACCTACCCTATAGGGGACACGGGGAGAACATGTGAGGGTACCTACCCTAGCCTGTCCCGAATCTGGGACAGGCTTTGCTTCGGTATTGTTTCGGACAGACGGGAGAGTATATTTTTAGACAACACACAGATCTATCACTCATCAATCTTCAATCATGAAGCGACTTTATCCTTCAGGAAATTATAAAAAGATAAATAAAATGCGTAAGGATGAAATGTGGTGCCGGGTCCGGCAGCAGCAGCAATGCAGTGTTCTGTTCTGTGAATTAATACTGCCTCCGTGCCTCGTTTTGATATAAAGGCTGTGTGGTAGGATTGCTCATTTAAGAAAAATGTCTGTGAAGTTTTACTGGAGAAGGGAGAATGCATGCGTTGCGTTCCAACTCGGTTTTCAGCAGCACCAATGCGCGGAGAGAGAGTGTTGCGCCAGCAATGCGATCTTAAATGTTATGTCTCAGGTTGTATTGGTGTAAATATAATTATTAATAAATCCGAATGGCTCGAATTGAAATCCGAAATCCGAATGGGTCGAATTGCTCGAATCCACGTGGGTTTTTAAAACGAATATCCGAATGTAATTTTTGGACAATTCCGGCAGCACTAGTACCTACCCTAGGGGACACTGGGAGAACATGTGAGGGTACCTACCCTAGGGGACACGGGGAGAACATGTGAGGGTACCTACCCTAGGGGACACGGGGAGAACATGTGAGGGTACCTACCCTAGGGGACACAGGGAGAACATGTGAGGGTACCTACCCTAGGGGACACGGGGAGAACATGTGAGGGTACCTACCCTAGGGGACACGGGGAGAACATGTGAGGGTACCTACCCTATAGGGGACACGGGGAGAACATGTGAGGGTACCTACCCTAGCCTGTCCCGAATCTGGGACAGGCTTTGCTTCGGTATTGTTTCGGACAGACGGGAGAGTATATTTTTAGACAACACACAGATCTATCACTCATCAATCTTCAATCATGAAGCGACTTTATCCTTCAGGAAATTATAAAAAGATAAATAAAATGCGTAAGGATGAAATGTGGTGCCGGGTCCGGCAGCAGCAGCAATGCAGTCTTCTGTTCTGTGAATTAATACTGCCTCCGTGCCTCGTTTTGATATAAAGGCTGTGTGGTAGGATTGCTCATTTAAGAAAAATGTCTGTGAAGTTTTACTGGAGAAGGGAGAATGCATGCGTTGCGTTCCAACTCGGTTTTCAGCAGCACCAATGCGCGGAGAGAGAGTGTTGCGCCAGCAATGCGATCTTAAATGTTATGTCTCAGGTTGTATTGGTGTAAATATAATTATTAATAAATCCGAATGGCTCGAATTGAAATCCGAAATCCGAATGGGTCGAATTGCTCGAATCCACGTGGGTTTTTAAAACGAATATCCAAATGTAATTTTTGGACAATTCCGGCAGCACTAGTACCTACCCTAGGGGACACTGGGAGAACATGTGAGGGTACCTACCCTAGGGGACACGGGGAGAACATGTGAGGGTACCTACCCTAGGGGACACGGGGAGAACATGTGAGGGTACCTACCCTAGGGGACACAGGGAGAACATGTGAGGGTACCTACCCTAGGGGACACGGGGAGAACATGTGAGGGTACCTACCCTAGGGGACACGGGGAGAACATGTGAGGGTACCTACCCTAGGGGACACGGGGAGAACATGTGAGGGTACCTATACCCTAGGGGACACGGGGAGAACATGCAAACTCCACACAGAAAGGCCCTTTCTGGTTTCACCTGGTTGTTAATGATACGCGTGTCATTCTTGTTTTTTTTAATCATTGGGCTATTAAAGGCCTGCTTTGCTTATTAGGCTATTTAAAATACAACCGCCAATATTGTATTAACATGGTCATTGGACAAAACTAAGATTATACCTTTAATTACAAACCATTTATTTATTCCTGAATTATCCATCGTCACATGAATTAATATACATGTATCTTTGCATCTCTCCTATAGGCCTGTTATTATCTGATCCAACAGGAGAAGGCCTAGCTGGGCGGAGCTAACAGCTGTCAACCTGTCAATCAGAAAACCCAGGAAGTGACTCCTGATGCAGTGGTTCTCAAAGTGTGGTCTGGGGAACCATATGGGTCTTTACTCTCTAAGAGTAAAGTTATATTACACTTTCACATTTATTTATTTTTGTACTTTTTTTAGTTAATTAATGAATTTAAGTGAATTGATTTAATTTTGACTTAGTTTTCATTTTCAGTATAGTTTTAATGAATCAGTGTAAATTAAAAAAAAACGAATGTTAGTTTTAATAAATAACTGGTACGTTGAGTGCCAGTCAGTTAGTTTAGTAAAAAAATGAAATACAAATTAACTTTTAGTTTTTTTTTATTGTAATATATTTTTATTTTTTTAAACTAAAGAAACATTGTGTAAACAAAACAGCAACATTGTATTAAAAAGATAATATTCAGTAAAAATAAGATGAGTGATAGATTTAACATCCACTCAAAATCTATTTTTTATATTAAATATTGACTAGGTCATTTTCTCTATTAATTTGGTCACAGTATATTGCAATTCGTTTTGCAAACGCACAATACAGTTTCAGTTACTTTTATTTTGTAAGTGTCCATAACAATAACATTAGCCTTGCCTAATGCACGCCAAACTAACTGGGGGTCCTTGAGATTAAAACGCTTGAGAGACCCCGGCTGTAATTCATAGTCCACTGAGTTGAAGAGACGATACTTGATACCATGAGACTGTGGGACCATGGTGTCTAAAGGATAGAGACTGTAGGACCATGGTGTCTAAAGGTTAGAGACTGTGGGACCATGGTGTCTAAAGGTTAGAGACTGTAGGACCATGGTGTCTAAAGGATAGAGACTGGGACCATGGTGTCTAAAGGTTAGAGACTGTAGGACCATGGTGTCTAAAGGTTAGAGACTGTAGGACCATGGTGTCTAAAGGTTAGAGACTGTAGGACCATGGTGTCTAAAGGTTAGAGACTGTAGGACCATGGTGTCTAAAGGTTAGAGACTGTGGGACCATGGTGTCTAAAGGTTAGAGACTGTAGGACCATGGTGTCTAAAGGATAGAGACTGTAGGACCATGGTGTCTAAAGGATAGAGACTGTAGGACCATGGTGTCTAAAGGTTAGAGACTGTAGGACTATGGTGTCTAAAGGTTAGAGACTGTGGGACCATGGTGTCTAAAGGTTAGAGACTGTAGGACCATGGTGTCTAAAGGTTAGAGACTGTGGGACCATGGTGTCTAAAGGTTAGAGACTGTAGGACCATGGTGTCTAAAGGTTAGAGACTGTAGGACCATGGTGTCTAAAGGTTAGAGACTGTGTCAGTGGTTCTCAAACTATTTCATGTCAAGGACCCCAACAATTATATGTATTTGGCATTTTGGCCGCCGATCCCCATCTGAAAATATGTTGTTCCTGGAACAACGTATTTTCAGATGGGGGTCGGCGGCCTATTGTCATGTATTTTTGGGGGTCCTTGACATGAAAATGTTTGAGAACCACTGACACAGAAACATGAGGTTTTTCAGAAAAACTGTCAGGATTTAGAAGACATTTTGTAGAATCGTCCACAGGTCTAAAATGGCCATTGTCATTCTTTATTCTTATTCTATTACATTCGCATTGTGACATAGTCATTCCCTGCTGGTTTTGGAATGTGGCCCAGATATATTTTATGTGTTATTAATATTCATATTTTTTCACTGAGCATAAAATCAGGATTTTGAATATGCCTATAATATTCCTCTTTTGAACTGAAGCTGTCCTTTGTCATGAAGCAACATTTCAGGATCAGGTTTGGGGTCCCAAACCACCGGTTTGGAAACGCTGACTGACAGATCAGATGTGTTCACCAAACCGCTCCAAAAGTTTGATGATGTCATTGGATGGATGTTTTGTAGGCGTATCTCTGCTGCCCCCCTGTGGCCATTCACACACACTCCACATGAAGAGCACCTTAGCTACAATAAACTTAGCATCCCAACTAACTCTGGGGCTCCGCTAAGAAAGTAGCAGATCTACAAGCTCACAACTGGGTTCAGTTATGTGGCACATCGGCAGTTTCTCATTTGCAAGGAAGCTTTGTATAGTTAGGAAGCATTTATAGGACACAAGGGTGCTTAGGACTGTCCCCTTAAGTAGGAGGCATATTATGCTTCCTAGTTACACATGCACGCACGCACACACAGACGTGCACACACACACACACACAAACACTAATACTTTTGTACTGTTTGATGTATCAAAGGGAATATCATGGAGTTGAAATTAGAGATATGTATGAAAATGTTGGCAAGCACATTTTAAAGGGATCTGAAATTCCATACTGAACATGAAATGTAAAGATAGGCCTATATATATATATATATATATTCTATATTTTGAAACACTGTCATAAGCACCATAATCAGGGTATGTCTGGGAGAATAATCACAAATGTATTTATTTCTATCAATTGTTTTATTTCAATTTGAGTTGAATTTGTCATTCTTTCTTGTGGTGGTATTCAATGTGGGGTCTAGGGGGGGGGGTCCCCCCAGCAAAACAATGAGGAAACAGATTTAAACACGTTAAACCCTATTTTATTATAAAGCTATGGGGAAAAAAAGCTGATCTACAAGCTCGCAAGGTGTCACAACGTTACGCAGCGTGAGCTTGCAGATTTAGAATCACTGTTAATCGAGTCGTAAAATAATCTTCTCTTATGGGGGTCTTTTCAAATGGGGGTCCGCGGGCTAATTAGTGTCAATTTGGGGGTCCTTAACATGGAAAAGTATGGGAACCACTGGTCTAATCGACCGAAACGTCGACCCAATAAAGAGCAACATTTTGGCATAAAGGCGTGTGTCATAAATATACCTTTCGTTGGTTCAATATTTCTAAATTCCCCCCGTTGACCATGCACTTTTCATCAAATAATTGATCTACAAGTTCACAACGTGTGGCATTGTGATTTGTGATTGTGATATTGAGCTTGTAGATCAGCTATTTTTGTGTGACACTGCAGTACATTAAATGATATATAATAATAATCATAATCATAATAATAATAATTTAAATATGGGGATAGGCTACAAGTTTTCTGCCCGACAGCGACATAGTTTTCTATTGTAATATATAGTAATATATTTTGGTACACATTAGTGTACACATGTTGACCAAATGGTTTTTAACACTTGAGGATTGCAACGCATAGAGAATGTATAGCCTATACTGCTTTTATAGTTTTAACAGTTAAAAGACTTGAGTCATTATTTTTTCATAAGATTCCTAAGTTTGTATTTTTGTAACAAAATATATGTACAACTACTGTTATTAATTAGGAAATCTATAATTGTGGCATTTTAATTAGGAATAAATTGTTCCTGTGATTTGAAAAATAAAAGCACATGAGTGAAATATGAAAATGTATCGTGATGTGTAGTTATCAATGTTGGTATCAGGTATTTCATTATAATGTATGCACTCACTTTCTTCAGAAGTGTAACTCTGTCTCTATAGCTCCGTCATCACGGTGTGTAGTTTTTACATTGTGTTAAGAAGTGTAATTCTGTCTCTATAGCTCCGTCATCACGGTGTGTAGTTTTTACATTGTTAAGAAGTGTAACTCTGTCTCTATAGCTCCGTCATCACGGTGTGTAGTTTTTACATTGTTAAGAAGTGTAACTCTGTCTCTATAGCTCCGTCATCACGGTGTGTAGTTTTTACATTGTTAAGAAGTGTAACTCTGTCTCTATAGCTCCGTCATCACGGTGTGTAGTTTTTACATTGTGTTAAGAAGTGTAACTCTGTCTCTATAGCTCCGTCATCACGGTGTGTAGTTTTTACATTGTGTTAACAAGTGTAACTCTGTCTCTATAGCTCCGTCATTATTGTCTCCACCAGGCCGAAGGCATGTGGGGAGAGTATGTTTTGCACTGCGTCCGTCCGTGTGTCCGTCCGTGTGTGTGTGTGTCCGTCCGTGACAAGCTAATCTCGGCCACCATTAACCCGGTCGATGCCAAATTTTGCACACACACTCCCTGGATGCCAACGATGAACCTCTGCCCCAAACTTTCCAGAACGGCCTGTTATAGCGCCACCAGGAGGCCGCTTTGTGCAAAACAAGTTTTTGCACAGTACACCTACAGATTTTGTCCAAACATCACGCAAATTGGTACACAGTCTCTCTAGAGCCATTCAATGAAACAGGTCTTTCAGATTTCTCAGACTCCATCCTGATTGGTTAAGATTGGCTTCCAAAGTTCACAGGAGTGCTCCGTTTCAAACAAAATGCTGCAAATCATGAACACATCGTGTGATTTCCGTGAAATTGTGCACCCACATTCCCACTAGGCCCAGGACAAAATGCCACATGAACAATTTCAACTCAGCCTCAAGGTGGCGCTATAACTGGCCGAAAAGTATTTTTACCTCTAACTGCACGGATCTGTGGATAACCTGGTGGAGACCTGTGCCCAGAAGGGCACTTTTTCTAGTTATACACTGCTTTGGGGGGCGGAGGGCCATTGTACAATACCCGGTAACCTGACACCTCTCGTGACTTAGGTCACATTCATACCAGAGAGCTTTGCTGCGATTAAAACGAATCCTGCTGCGCATTGTCAGAAAGTGCGCTTCGTTTGGCAGGTGTGAAGGCTCATTCGAATCCTAATGCGCAGCAAATAACCGCATTTTTCTCCGCCCAAAAACGTGGGTTTCGCTTCGCTTCGAATCGCACTTGACTACGATTCGGTGCAGGTGTGAATGCAATCCGCAGTAAATAAAGGAAATGAAGCAAACATAATGTGGCGGGTGAGGAGCTGAACACAGTTGGAGACGGTTAAGGCATATTCTACGCAGCGCAAAGATGTCCCGTTACTGTGGATAGACGTGGTCGAATAAGGAGACTGAAGCCCTGATCGAAATGAGGACGTGTAGGCTACATTAATCAATTGCTTAAGAAAACACATAAAAACACTGCAGTGTATTATAGCCTACATAATATTCTGTCTGTCTCTATTCTATTCTATTCTGTCTGTGCGTGCCGTAAACATGGAGTGCTGTCACTGTGTGGGACTGGGGAGTTATATCAGTGCGCTCATGCAGCGCTGTGCCTCCATGCCCAAAAGAACAGTGTGTGGCGGCTGCGTGCGTAGAGAGAGAGAGAGGGGGTCCCAGACGGCACGACGCATGAGTGTAATTTTATCACCATAGATTTCACTGTGTAGGCTATAGTTTATGAACGGAACACATTGATAAAGGTCCCCCTTGCTGCGTTTCCAATTGCTGCGAATGACAGTGTGAAGGCAAACCGAAGCCAATTAAATATGCAAGAATCCCAATTCCCCGCCCTTACGGATCTGAGTCTACCGAAGTATTAGGTGAGAATCTGACCTTAGGCCCAATCCCAATTGCCTCCCTCAAGCCCTGAGCCCTGGACCCTCATTGACTTTAATGACGTCAGCTGTAAGTGCTTGAGGGTGAGAGGCTGTAAGGGCTCCACATTGTTGTGAAAGAAATGGGACAGCACTTTGAAGATGAGTCCGCCATTCATGACACTTTGCATCACTTTATAAAGACTGTCCTTATTCACAGCCAGTGCCTACCTACATGCTTTGCCTATTTATACATGTATATTATGTTTATTTTAGTATTTAAGCTGATCGTTTTATTATTAGTTTAATAAATACACTTTCCTGTGTGATATGAGTTGTAATATTAATATATAATACTATTCATTATAACCTACATTTCATTTCCATATTATTTTACTTTGCTACTTTTGTCATTTCTCATCATGTTTCCCTTATTATTATTATTGTTATTAAATATATAGCCTATATCCTTCCATTCCGTCTCCTTTTGAGAACAGTGAGAAAGCACTATTGTGTTTGTTGACATTCTAATCGCGATACATAACTAATTTGCATAATGAAATGATTGACGTTCGGAGGATCCCCCTCATTCCACTGGTAACGCTATGAACTGTGGGTAATTTATTTGCTAAAGTCAGCCCAAAGTCAGCATCGACGCTTACTTTGGCAAAGGGCACATAAAGGGGCGGGGCTGAGCCCTCACTGACTTACCGATTTCAAATGGGACATCCCTCAAGCCCTCGCAGACTTCACATGAACGCGCAGCTAAGTCAGTGAGGGCTCATTGAGTCAGCAAGGGAGTGGATTGGGATTGGGCCATAATGCTTATTGCTTAATTCTAGTGTGGGAGGAACGAGGAAGTGTGTCTCGTTCCCTTCCCCCCATCGCCCCAAACAGTCAGAAGATCATTTGGGCGATATTTTCCCTCTGCTCCCCAGCTCTTCTCTGCTCAACAAGGTGTACACAGGTATATATAAAAGGTACTTTTATGCCGTTAGTATGTTGTGTTTACACTTAACCTGTGGTTAACAATAAGCCTACAAAGAAAAGCGAAGTTCTTTGTTTACCCAGGGAAGTGGACTAAACTCGAGATGCTTGTTTACAGCCACACCCTGGCCTGCTCATAGAACATTTCATGGTAGGGGTTCATGTATCTCTGAATATTTTTCTAATACTAAACTAAGCAACAGCTACCTATAGCCTTAAATATTTTCAATATTATTAGCACTTGTATTATGTCTTCTGTAATCTCAGCATCATTGAAAATGAAGACTTTGTCCTTTTTATAAGACAATAAATAAAGGTTAAATGTTCTTTTCTGAGTTTAAGTTAGTGACGGTGCAAAATAATTTGTATTATACACCAAAGACAAGCCCCTTGGCATTGTATCTGTTGAATTATCCTCCATTTTCAATTAATCTTAACATTAAAGACATGTATGACATACAAATACACTGAAAAACATGAAAAAAGGAATAACAGTTAAATAAAGTTACAAATTACAATACGATAATTATTGCAGGGAAGATTGCCCATTTTTAGCATTTCAATTAATTCAGTGAGTGAGAGAGACAGTCATTTGAATGCTCAGCATAGTAGCCTAAACCCACCATCACAACTTGTTTAGAAGTAAATTCAAATCAATAGCATAGACACTCACTGGCAGACAGTTGATCACAGCCTGACAGAAGTGGGTATGGGTAAGGGAGGGAGCAGTGCTCCACCTTGTGGTAACAACTGGCATTGGCTGTGCAAAGAAAACTGTGCTGAAAACATAAACTGTGCTCACAGTAAGACGCACAGAGAGACAGATGTCATTGAAATGAGCATTATCTATACACAACAAAGTGTGAATATCTAGCTATAAAGCAAGTCTTCTCACTTTGTGCTATCTAGATCTAGCATAGTAAGACAAGACACAACACACCAGATACAACCGTTCTCAATGTGTGAAGGGCCGTCGTTTGGCTTGTTGTCATCAACATTCTGTGTAGACGTGTCATGATCAGTTGTTTGTGTGAACCAGGTAACCAACCAGTTTGACAACCTCTTCTCTTTCCTTGTCTGTCTCTGTCTGTAGCCTCGGAAACCCAGACATTTTTGTCTGTCTGTCTGTCTGTCTGTCTCTCTCTCTCTGTCTCTCTCTCTCTCTCTGTGTCTCAATTTTCAACAGGCTTTATTGGCATGACATTTTACAAGTGTTGCCAAAGCACAATCACAGATATGACAAACAACAACATAATTAACTTAAAAAAATAATACTTGTGACAGGAATTGAGATATTTTGTTTCTGTTCCCCCAGAAGGAGTGGTAATTTCTCCCTTTCTGACGTCTCTGTCATACTTCGGAATTCTGGGAAATTTGTTTTGTCTGTCTGTCTGTCTGTCTGTCTGTCTGTCTGTCTGACGTGTCCGTGCACATTGTCAAAGTCTTTCTCAGGTTTGTATCAGTTACTGTGGTTAGGTAGTCTGCCACAGTATACTGTCTGTTTAGAGCCAAATATGTTTGTGTTGCGATTGTGTGAGTTCGTTCTAATATGTGATGCATTTATCTTTTTCTTTAGTTATAATCTCTGTCTCTCTCCTCTCTCTGTCCCTATCTCTGTCTCTCTCTCTCCTCTCTCTGTCTCTGTCCCTCTCTCTGTCTATCTGTTTATCTAATCAGGACACAGAAGTAATTTTATTATCCAGTCCAAAGTCTACAGTACAGAACCAGAACCAAGGGTGGTGTACAGTACAGAACCATGGGCGTACAGGATTCATGACAGGTAAAGATTCAAACACACATGTGATGACTTGTAGGTCTACATCATACTAGTATTTTAATCAGTGTTTGTTCAGGTTCAGAGCGAGCCTTTGGGGGGTTTTATGATACATATAAACAGTAATGTGTTATGACTGACTGCACACAGGGTCCTACGCATAACATCTA
>NC_139707.1:47538870-47623870 GCF_964188405.1 Protomyctophum parallelum | reverse complement strand
CTGTTGTTTATGTATTGTTATTTATTTTTTTATGATTCCAGAAGTGTCCACCGCAGAGCAGAGTCTCCAACTCCCAGCCTTCTGTCTGTGAAGAGTGACAGGTCTAAAGGAGATCCTCCGCACTTCAGTAATGAACCTGGACCTCCTGATTCACAGTATGTCAACCCTCCTATAAATATATACAACACTATAACACTGTAACACTATACAATATACACTATAACACTATACGATATACACTATAACATATTTGATAGTGCCGGTGAGAAGGCGGGCAGCTGTGTTCTGCACTAGCTGTAAACGCCTGGTCGATGCCAATATACAAAGAGTTGCAATAATCTATTCTTGATGAAATCAAAGCATGGATAACCATCTCCAGCTGTTTTTAGGGGAGGTAGGATTTGTCGTGGCGATGATTAGAAGAAGAGAGTTTTAACGACGGAGCTGATTTGTTTTTTAAGTTTAAAATCTTTATCAAAAATAAAACCAAGAGGGGGGACAGTGGCACAGTCGGTAGTGTTGTCGCCTCACAGCTAGAAGGTCCTGGGTTCGATTCCCGCTGTGGGCGCTGGGGGCGTGTTCTCTCCTCTGCGTCATCAGAGCCCATACCTGAGGCGGGATTAGCAAAAGAGCCTTTCTGTGTGGAGTTTGTATGTTCTCCCTGTTTCCCCTAGGGTAGGTACCCTCACATGTTCTCCCCGTTTCCCATAGGGTAGGTACCCTCACATGTTCTCCCCGTTTCCCATAGGGTAGGTACCCTCACATGTTCTCCCCGTTTCCCATAGGGTAGGTACCATCACATGTTCTCCCCGTTTCCCCTAGGGTAGGTACCCTCACATGTTCTCCCCGTGTCCCCTAGGGTAGGTACCCTCACATGTTCTCCCAGTGTCCCCTAGGGTAGGTACCCTCACATGTTCTCCCTGTGTCCCCTAGGGTAGGTACCCTCACATGTTCTCCCCGTGTCCCCTAGAGTAGGTACCCTCACATGTTCGCCCCGTGTCCCCTAGGGTAGATACCGTCACATGTTCTCCCCGTGTCCCCTAGGGTAGGTACCCTCACAAAAACATGCAGTAATCCTGGTTGGAATATGTTAAGGAGATAACTGTTACAATTGCTCAATTCAACAGACCCATTCAGGATTCTAAAAACGCCTTCTCAATCCTGACCTAAGTTTTAAGTGTTTAGAGAGGCACTTGTCTTTATCTCCTTGGGCAAATCATTTCATTGCACCGTTTGTACTACATGAAATACAAGCTACTGTTATGCTAATTACTGTCTGTTATTTACTTAGTATTATTTCTAGTAGTATTATTCACTGTCTCTGTTGTTTATGTATTGTTATTTCTGTCTGTATGATTCCAGAAATTTCCACCACAGAGCAGAGTCTCCAACTCCCAGCCTTCTGTCTGTGAAGAGTGACTGGTCTAAAGCAGATCCTCCTTACTTCAGTAACGAACCTGGACCTCCTGATTCACAGTATGTCAACCCTCCTATAAATATATACAATACTATAACACTAACACTATACAATATACACTTTTACACTATACCATATTTTATAGTGCCGGTGAGAAGGCGGGCAGCTGTGTTCTGCACCAGCTGTAAACGCCTGGTCGATGCCAATATACAAAGAGTTGCAATAATCTATTCTTGATTAAATCAAAGCATGGATAACCATCTCCAGCTGTTTTTAGGGGAGGTAGGATTTGTCGTGGCGATGATTAGAAGAAGAGAGTTTTAACGACGGAGCTGATTTGTTTTTTAAGTTTAAAATCTTTATCAAAAATAAAACCAAGAGGGGGGACAGTGGCACAGTCGGTAGTGTTGTCACCTCACAGCTAGAAGGTCCTGGGTTCGATTCCCGCTGTGGGCGCTGGGGGCGTGTTCTCTCCTCTGCGTCATCAGTGCCCATACCAGAGGCGGGGTTGGCGAAAGTGCCTTTCTGTGTGGAGTTTGTATGTTCTCCCCGTTTCTCCTAGGGTATAGTACCCTCACATGTTCTCCCTGTGTCCCCTAGGGTATAGTACCCTCACATGTTCTCCCCGTGTCCCCTAGGGTAGGTACCCTCACATGTTCACCCCGTGTCCCCTAGGGTAGGTACCCTCACATGTTCACCCCGTGTCCCCTAGGGTAGGTACCCTAACATGTTCTCCCCGTGTCCCCTAGGGCAGGTACCCTCACATGTTCTCCCTGTGTCCCCTAGGGTAGGTACCCTCACATGTTCACCCCGTGTCCCCTAGGGTAGGTACCCTCACATGTTATCCCCGTGTCCCCTAGGGTAGGTACCCTCACATGTTCTCCCTGTGTCCCCTAGGGTAGGTACCCTCACATGTTCTCCCCGTGTCCCCTAGAGTAGGTACCCTCACATGTTCGCCCCGTGTCCCCTAGGGTAGATACCGTCACATGTTCTCCCCGTGTCCCCTAGGGTAGGTACCCTCACAAAAACATGCAGTAATCCTGGTCGGAATATGTTAAGGAGATAACTGTTACAATTGCTCAATTCAACAGACCCATTCAGGATTCTAAAAACGCCTTCTCAATCCTGACCTAAGTTTTAAGTGTTTAGAGAGGCACTTGTCTTTATCTCCTTGGGCAAATCATTTCATTGCACCGTTTGTACTACATGAAATACAAGCTACTGTTATGCTAATTACTGTCTGTTATTTACTTAGTATTATTTCTAGTAGTATTATTCACTGTCTCTGTTGTTTATGTATTGTTATTTCTGTCTGTATGATTCCAGAAATTTCCACCACAGAGCAGAGTCTCCAACTCCCAGCCTTCTGTCTGTGAAGAGTGACTGGTCTAAAGCAGATCCTCCTTACTTCAGTAACGAACCTGGACCTCCTGATTCACAGTATGTCAACCCTCCTATAAATATATACAATACTATAACACTAACACTATACAATATACACTTTTACACTATACCATATTTTATAGTGCCGGTGAGAAGGCGGGCAGCTGTGTTCTGCACTAGCTGTAAACGCCTGGTCGATGCCAATATACAAAGAGTTGCAATAATCTATTCTTGATGAAATCAAAGCATGGATAACCATCTCCAGCTGTTTTTAGGGGAGGTAGGATTTGTCATGGCGATGATTAGAAGAAGAGAGTTTTAACGACGGAGCTGATTTGTTTTTTAAGTTTAAAATCTTTATCAAAAATAAAACCAAGAGGGGGGACAGTGGCACAGTCGGTAGTGTTGTCGCCTCACAGCTAGAAGGTCCTGGGTTCGATTCCCGCTGTGGGCGCTGGGGGCGTGTTCTCTCCTCTGCGTCATCAGAGCCCATACCTGAGGCGGGATTGGCAAAAGAGCCTTTCTGTGTGGAGTTTGTATGTTCTCCCTGTTTCCCCTAGGGTATGTACCCTCACATGTTCTCCCCGTTTCCCATAGGGTAGGTACCCTCACATGTTCTCCCCGTTTCCCATAGGGTAGGTACCCTCACATGTTCTCCCCGTTTCCCATAGGGTAGGTACCATCACATGTTCTCCCCGTTTCCCCTAGGGTAGGTACCCTCACATGTTCTCCCCGTGTCCCCTAGGGTAGGTACCCTCACATGTTCTCCCAGTGTCCCCTAGGGTAGGTACCATCACATGTTCTCCCCGTTTCCCATAGGGTAGGTACCCTCACATGTTCTCCCCGTGTCCCCTAGGGTAGGTACCCTCACATGTTCTCCCCGTTTCCCATAGGGTAGGTACCATCACATGTTCTCCCCGTTTCCCATAGGGTAGGTACCATCACATGTTCTCCCCGTTTCCCCTAGGGTAGGTACCCTCACATGTTCTCCCCGTGTCCCCTAGGGTAGGTACCCTCACATGTTCTCCCAGTGTCCCTAGGGTAGGTACCAACACATGTTCTCCCCGTGTCCCCTAGGGTTGGTACCCTCACATGTTCTCCCCGTGTCCCCTAGGGTAGGTATCGTCACATGTTCTCCCTGTGACCCCTAGGGTAGGTACCCTCACATGTTCTCCCCATGTCCCCTAGGGTAGGTACCCTCACATGTTCTCCCCGTGTCCCCTAGCGTAGGTACCCTCACCTTTTAACCTATTCAGGATTCTAAAAACACCTTCTCAATCCTGACCTAAGTTTTAAGTGTTTAGAGAGGCACTTGTCTTTATCTCCTTGGGCAAATCATTTCATTGCACCGTTTGTACTACATGAAATACAAGCTACTGTTATGCTAATTACTGTCTGTTATTTACTTAGTATTATTTCTAGTAGTATTATTCACTGTCTCTGTTGTTTATGTATTGTTATTTCTGTCTGTATGATTCCAGAAATTTCCACCACAGAGCAGAGTCTCCAACTCCCAGCCTTCTGTCTGTGAAGAGTGACTGGTCTAAAGCAGATCCTCCTTACTTCAGTAACGAACCTGGACCTCCTGATTCACAGTATGTCAACCCTCCTATAAATATATACAATACTATAACACTAACACTATACAATATACACTTTTACACTATACCATATTTTATAGTGCCGGTGAGAAGGCGGGCAGCTGTGTTCTGCACTAGCTGTAAACGCCTGGTCGATGCCAATATACAAAGAGTTGCAATAATCTATTCTTGATGAAATCAAAGCATGGATAACCATCTCCAGCTGTTTTTAGGGGAGGTAGGATTTGTCGTGGCGATGATTAGAAGAAGAGTGTTTTAACGACGGAGCTGATTTGTTTTTTAAGTTTAAAATCTTTATCAAAAATAAAACCAAGAGGGGGGACAGTGGCACAGTCGGTAGTGTTGTCGCCTCACAGCTAGAAGGTCCTGGGTTCGATTCCCGCTGTGGGCGCTGGGGGCGTGTTCTCTCCTCTGCGTCATCAGAGCCCATACCTGAGGCGGGATTGGCAAAAGAGCCTTTCTGTGTGGAGTTTGTATGTTCTCCCTGTTTCCCCTAGGGTATGTACCCTCACATGTTCTCCCCGTTTCCCATAGGGTAGGTACCCTCACATGTTCTCCCCGTTTCCCCTAGGGTAGGTACCCTCACATGTTCTCCCCGTGTCCCCTAGGGTAGGTACCCTCACATGTTCTCCCAGTGTCCCCTAGGGTAGGTACCATCACATGTTCTCCCCGTTTCCCATAGGGTAGGTACCCTCACATGTTCTCCCCGTGTCCCCCAGGGTAGGTACCCTCACATGTTCTCCCCGTTTCCCATAGGGTAGGTACCATCACATGTTCTCCCCGTTTCCCATAGGGTAGGTACCATCACATGTTCTCCCCGTTTCCCCTAGGGTAGGTACCCTCACATGTTCTCCCCGTGTCCCCTAGGGTAGGTACCCTCACATGTTCTCCCAGTGTCCCCTAGGGTAGGTACCAACACATGTTCTCCCCGTGTCCCCTAGGGTTGGTACCCTCACATGTTCTCCCCGTGTCCCCTAGGGTAGGTATCGTCACATGTTCTCCCTGTGACCCCTAGGGTAGGTACCCTCACATGTTCTCCCCATGTCCCCTAGGGTAGGTACCCTCACATGTTCTCCCCGTGTCCCCTAGCGTAGGTACCCTCACCTTTTAACCTATTCAGGATTCTAAAAACACCTTCTCAATCCTGACCTAAGTTTTAAGTGTTTAGAGAGGCACTTGTCTCTCTAAACTCCTCTCTCCTTGGGCAAATCATTCCATTGCACCGTTTGTAGGGATGTCAGGGGGTAACCGGCTAGTAACCAGATCGTTTTTAGTACAACATAAACATTACAGAGACTGTAGTTGTCACTGTACAATACTTTAAAACAGTTGTTATGTTGCAAAACATGCCTAAAATTGCTGTTATTTGCGCCGTCCAGCTTGTCACACTCCAGGCTGCATGAACAGCGCTGCTCGGGCGCTGTTTTCTGCCCCCTCAATGTCCCAAAGTTCTCTGTTGTACTCGTCTCCCCACACTGGCACGGTTAGCCAAGTTAGCTATGTGCTATCCATGTTGGAGGGTTTTCTCGTCAGCGAAAAGTCAACAAACAGAACACGGTGACATGCATGCTGATCTTCCTTAATAATTAAAAAAAGGCTTAGCCCATGCGTCCAGTGGCTTTATAGTTAGGCTATAGGCTGCTCAGATCTGGACTGGACTTATTTATGTTTTGGAATAGAACCGGCGGACCTCTGTACTGTAGACGCGCAGATGCATGCATGCAGATGCGGTGCGTTGTTTATTGATGATTAAGCCTACAACAATTTATTCATATTGTTAAATGTTGCTTTAACAACATTTTGTTTGTCTTTTAAAAGGAGCATAAATAAATGTATACCATTCATCTACCAACTTTAATTGTGTAGCCTATACATGCATATTACATTTGGGGTAGCCTATTAAAAAAATCAACAACCGTTAATTAACACTGGGAAGTCTGAAAAAAATTCACTACTACTCTATTATAATATCTATTATTATTACTATTCCGGCCCAATCGACCGCTCTCCCCCTTTCTCCCCCGCACCACTCGTTCACACCTCTTCAGCTGGAGACGACATTGTTGCCTACACGCACGCACTTTTCTTTTTTTTTCTTCCCTCTCTTATAAATACATTATTATACACCCAATGAAAATGTACACTTCACGGATTATATAGGCATATATTGCAACATAGCCATGGAAGAGTGTCGCGTTGCTGCCTTTTGTTGTTCTTTTTTCCTTCCAAAAGAGCCAAGATCACTCGTCTTTTCTCGTGTGTTATCGATGTAATTAATTTATGTGACCCCACGCGATGTACAGACTGCTTGACTAGGCATGTAAACATGACATAATTGTACAACATTTCTAAAGCCAATGTATTGTAAACGCGGCATGTCCGCGGTAAATTACTTATACAAGTGAGTCGCGTTATATTTACCTAAATTACCAGCCAAAGTACATTCCAAATAAACAATTATTAGCCACGTTATGTTGTGATATCAGTTTAATTAATAAAAAACATCGCATTTCTTTGTCTCAACTTGCAAGTACATGAACCATGTGACCGGGCTGTTTTCTGCCCCCTCAATATCGCAACCCAAATATTTTATAAGATGGCTCTCCGCATCATAAGTGCATAATACTTGTTTATTTGGAGTGAACATGACAATGACGAGTAAATAAATATTAACACGACTCCCGTCGATAAGTTATTTAGCCTGGACATTTCCGCATTTAGCTGAAAACGGGCTTAGTAGCCTACTATTATATTTGATTGATTGTGCCAAAGAATCGCGTCGGGTCAAACCGGCCATGCAAACGAAAAAGTTTGGGAGCTGATAAAATACTTTCCGACTTTTTTTACGTTTGGGTAAAAAAAATCTAAATACTATGTAAACTACGAAATTTTGGCTTTCATTTGGTATATAGATCGGTTGTGTAGGCCCTCTCTACGAAACGGTATCAAGTGATACACTAAATAACACAACAGCGCAACAGCAGCAGCAGTTGAGAGAGGGAGGAGGAAAAAAAGAAATAGCCTTGCGTGCAGGGCAGGCAGACTTGCAGATCAGTTCCACGTCGCTTGCAGAAAGAACTGTTCTTTTGACTGACAAAACATTTAGAGGTTCGGGAGGTCTATCTGGTTGGAATTATTTCAAACACTTTTTATTTTGTATCGCGCATCGGCAAGCATTCTCGCTTCATGGAAAGTAAATGTCGGTCGAGTCTAACCGAGCATTCAATAACATCCCACCCTCACCATGGATAATAATCATTGTATTCATATTCCTATTATCTTATCAAAATAATAAACAAATTCCAAGTTAATTAACCAGCCAAACGTATATGATTTAATTCGTTGGACATGGAATGCAGGCTTGAACAATGCCGTCTCCAGCTGTCGGAGGTGTGAAGATCATTAGACGAGTGGGGGAGAAAGGGGGACGGCAGTCGATTGTGCCGATATAGTCAGACTGAGTAGGAGATATATGCCTAAAATCATATTTACAAAACGTTTCAAATGGGAAAACAGAGATGATTTCAATCGAATATTTAGACAAAGTCATGCAAGGGGAACTTTCTCTGGACTCCATGGGCTAAGAAAATAAACGTTGAAATCTCAAATTCGGTCAGAACGGCTGCTCCGACTTCCTAGTGTTAACCGGATAATGCCATCGGCTACCCGGCTGGAAAATTAACCGTTAGATACATATGTATCTATATGTATATATTCTATTGTCTTCATCTATATGTATCTATATGTATATATTCTATTGTCTTCATCTATATGTATCTATATGAATATATTATATTGTCTTCATCTATATGTATATATTCTATTGTTTTCATCTATATGTATCTATATGTATATATTCTATTGTCTTCATCTATATGTATATATTTTATTGTCTTCATCTCCACAGAGAGACATTCAGAAACACACCTGGACAGAAGACATTCAGTCGAACCACACCTGGACACAGTAAGACTGGACACATTTTACACTAACATTTTATTTTAATGAATGAAATGTTTAAATAGCAGCAGACTCATCAGATTAAATATACTCGTTGTATTCCTGTCTCATTGTCCAAATACAAATACTGATGATAAACACATACATTTAGACTAAAAAAACGATCCAACGTTTTATTTTAGCCAATTTTCTCCTTTTTTTCTTTTACAAATTTAGATTTTCTGGAGGATATATACATAGTTAATGCTATGGATTGTTCAATGTAAAGTTGTAAATGAAGCATAATGTTTAACATGTATTAATTGTCTCCTCATATCAGATGTCCGTCTGCCGGAGTATGTAAAGGTCTATAAGGTCACTTTGGACGGTCTTGAACATGTGACATACGTCACTGAACATCCCTCCCTCTCCAACATCTACACAGACCTCCACCTATCAGCGGGAGGGAGTGAAGGGGTTAATCAGCAACATGAGGTGTGGCAGCTTGAGACCGCCTCCAGCATGAAGACCCTCTATGACGTCCTAATCAAGTGCCGTGCCATCTTTCAGACCGTCCTCCCTGGCAGAGACACACCCAGCAGCAGAGTTCTGACCAATGGCATCGCTGGCATCGGGAAGACATTCTCTGTGCGTAAGTTCGCTCTGGACTGGGCGAGAGGTTTGGAGAACCAAGATATAGATCTCCTTGTTCCCTTCGCATTCCGGGAGCTGAACTTGGTCCGAGATGAGCAGCACAGTCTTCTCTCACTGATCCATGGTTTCCATCCAACGTTAGAGAAGGTCACAGCAGAGCAGCTCGCTGCCTGGAAAGTTGTCTTCATCTTCGATGGTCTCGATGAAAGCAGGTTTCCGCTGAAATTCCAGAACATTGACGTCGATTCTGACGCCTTCGACAACAATGACGTCGTCTCTGATGTCACGGTGACATCATCGGTGGGCCTGCTGTTGACGAACCTCATCAAGAGGAATCTGCTCCCCTCGGCTCTCTTCTGGATAACCACCAGACCTGCAGCAGCCAATCAGATCCCTCCTGAATGCGTTGACATGGTGACAGAAATACGAGGGTTCACAGACCCCCAGAAGGAGGAGTTCTTCAGGAAGATGTTCAGTGATGATGAGGAGCTGGCCAGCACCATCATCTCACACGTGAAGACATCAAAGAGCATCCACATCATGTGTCACATCCCAGTCTTCTGTTGGATGACCGCTACCGTTGTGGAGGACCTGGTGAAGACAGACCAGACAGGACAGCTGCCCAAGAACCTGACCGGGATGTTCAGCCTCTTCATATCGCTCCTGATAAAAAGGATGAAGACAAAGTATGGCGAGACTGACAGGGATGTTCTTCTGATGCTGTGCATGCTGGCGTTTGTACATCTGAAGAAAGGCAGCGTCACGTTCTACCAAGAAGACCTGGAAGAGTGTGGTCTCGATGTGAACCACGCCGCGCTGTACTCGGGAGTGTGCACAGAGATCTTCAAAGAAGAGACCGTTCAATCTCAGAGAAAGATCTACAGCTTTGTTCATCTGAGCATCCAGGAGTTCCTGGCTGCAGTCTACCTGATGCACTGTTTCACACAGAAGAACATGGAGGTACTGAAGACATTCCTGGGAGATGATGTCAGTTCCTTGGAGGACTTCCTGCTGAGAGCCAGCGAAAAAGCCCTGAAGAGTAAGAACGGCCACCTGGACCTCTTTGTCCGCTTCCTTCATGGCCTCTCGCTGGAGTCCAACCAGAGTCTGTTAGGAGGCCTGCTGGGTCACACAGAGAACAGTCCAGAGAGCATCCAGAGAGTCATCAACAACCTGAAGGAGATGAAAAATAAAGATGCGAGTATCTCTCCTGACAGATTCATCAACATCTTCCACTGTCTGATGGAGATGAACGACCACTCAGTACATCAGGAGATCCAACAGTACCTGAAGTCAGCGGACAGATCAAAGACAGAACTGTCTGAGAGCCAGTGTTCAGCTCTGGCCTTCATGCTGATGACGTCAGAGAAGGTTCTGGAGGAGTTGGACCTGCACCAATACAACACACCAACAGGATGGGGGTCATCCAGACTACTCCCAGCTGTGAGGAACAGCAGAAAGGCTCGGTTAGTAGTCATGTGGATAGAAAACCTGTTGAATCAATCTACCATCACACCTAATTACTATAACAATAATCAGGTCTCAAATTGTGTGTGTGTGTGTGTGTGTGTGTGTGTGTGTGTGTGTGTGTGTGTGTGTGTGTGTGTGTGTGTGTGTGTGTGTGTGTGTGTGTACACTATTTATATAGCATTTTTGCCTAAATGGAACTGACTGACACGCACAGAGAACAGAGTAAAAATGATAAATAAGATAACATTCATAGATCAATGCAAGTTACACACTGTAGTATTAAACCATTTTGGGCGGGAACCCATTTTGGTGTTTTAAATATTATGTTATGCTTTAGCTATTATATATATATATATATACTCATAGCGCGCCACTCGGTTGCGCGCTATGAGCTTGTAGGTCTGCTATTTTAATCGAAGAACGACTGACATAGAAACATAGCTTTTTCAGAAAACTGTCAGGATGTAGAAGACATTTTTAGAATCTGATCTCTGGTCAGAATGGGTTAATACAGATTATCTGTCTTTCACTTTGATGTTTTCTGGTTCCCTGTTCTTATCTGACCTGTCAATATCTGACCAACTAGACTGTTCTTATATGACCTGTCAATATCTGACCAACTAGACTGTTCTTATATGACCTGTCAATATCTGACCAACTAGACATTGTTGGTACATTTACATTACACTTTATAGTTAATTTAATTGAACATGAATTTGATCTAAACTGTGTTGATGATCACTGATTTTACATCATCTACATTTACAGACTTGTTGGCTGTCAACTCCAAAAGGCACAATATGAGATTGTGGCTTCAGCTCTCAGCTCTAATCCTTCACATCTAAGAGAATTGGACATCAGTTATAATGACATAACGGATCCATCCATGGACCTGCTCACTGCTGCATTGAAGAGTCCAAACTGTCAACTGGAGATACTGAGGTCACATTATTGTTTTATTATTTATAGTTTGATTCTTAATAATAAGAGTCTTGATAAATTTGACATCATGGTATCCCACTGATTAGAATAATAATATGGTCAGAGTTTGTGTTGTCTAGTTCACACTCTCACATCACAATGCTACGGTACAGTAACTACAATATGTGATCCATCATGGCTGCTAGGGAATTATCATTATCAATGCTACGGTACAGTAACTACAATATGTGATCCATCATGGCTGCTAGGGAATTATCATTATCAATGCTACGGTACAGTAACTACAATATGTGATCCATCATGGCTGCTAGGGGATTATCATTATGTGAACTAATGGGGTACAGTGATTACAGTATGTAGTCATGTTGGCACGCACGCACCAACACACACACACACACACACACACACACACACACACACACACACACACACTTCCTATGTTGGAAGATTAAGATTATGATGATTTACTTCACATTATCCCTGCCTGCCTTCTCTTTCCATCTCTTGGGGTCTTTACTCCAAACCTCTGATATTCAGTCCAGATATTTCATGTGTAATTACAGACTTGCTGGCTGTACCTTCACACAGACAGGATTTGAAGTTCTGCTCTCAGCTCTCAGCTCTAACCTTCTCCATCTGAAAGAATTGGACCTCAGTTTCATCTCCCTGCAGGAATCACAACTGCTCCAGCTTTCTGCGTTACTGAAGAGTCCACAGTGTGGACTGCAGATCCTGGGGTAAAGAATGTGTGTTCTCTCTGTGTGGATCTCTACTTGGACATCAACACAGCACTTTGTTAAGTGTGTATTTCTCTGCAGGTTGTCAGGCTGTGGAGTCACAGAGGAAGTCTGTTCTTCTCTGGCTTCAGCTGTGACCTCCAACCCCTCCTCCCAGCTGAAACAGCTAGACTTGAACTTCAGCCACTTAGGAGACTCTGCTCTGAAGAAGCTGTCTGCTGCCCTGGAGACTGTCAAGTGAGTAGACTTGTGTAGAGCGGCCGTCAAAGGTTCCAGGTTAAATTCCCGGCTCCTCCTGGCTGCTACATGTCGAAGTGTCCTTGAGCAAGACTCTCTGAACCCCTAACAGCTCCCGATGAGCATGCATGTTTTCCTCTGCCATCGGTGGGTGAATGTGAACTACATTGTAATGTAAAGCGCTTTATAAATGCAGTTTCCCATATTATTATATCATATTACCATATGATCCATGGTTCATTCTAACAGAGATTTAATATACAGTAGATAGTGTCTATGTTCCATGGTTCTATAACATAGATTAATATACAGTAGATAGTGTCTATGTTCCATGGTTCTATAACATAGATTAATATACAGTAGATAGTGTCTATGTTCCATGGTTCTATAACATAGATTAATATACAGTAGATAGTGTCTATGTTACATGGTTCTAAAACATAGATTAATATACAGTAGATAGTGTCTATGTTCCATGGTTGTATATAACATACATGGGGGACCAACTGGCGGCCCGGGGGCCAAATGCAGCCCCCACCATCACTTAAAGCGGCCCGCAGGTATATATATCCGAACATTGATATATTATTGTTTTGATGTCTATGTTTTATGTCCAATGTATTTGTATTTGGTTCATAAAGTTAAATGCATTTGAAATTAAATAAAAATGTTACTTTTCAGGATTCCAATTCAAAAATAGCAAAAACATAATTCAGGATTTCAGTTCAAATAATAGCAAAAATAGCTGATCCACAAGCTCAAAACGCGTCGCATTGCGGCGTGTTTTGAGCTTGTAGATTGGCTGTTTTTGCTACGACAGTAGTGTGCAATGTAATGTGTAATATGTGTCCCTCTGGGGTGAGGGTGGAAATATAGCAGAACTCTGACTAGGGAGATAGGTGGGTTATTGTTCTGAGTTTTAATTAATGTAATTAGATGTAATTACTTACCTCTGTCATCGGTGTATGAATGTGTGTGTGAATGGGTGAATGTAATGCACATGTAGTAAATCGCCTTGGATAAAGGTGCTATATAAATGCACCATTTACCATTTACATACAGTACATGTGAGGGACTTCATATATATATATATATTATTTTTTTAATAGTTTATTTTAAACCAAAAACGCTCTTTCACACACTTATGCCGCAGTGTGCCAGTGATCACCCTCCTTATTTGTGCCAATGTTGGCACTGGTGCCTATAAGGTTGCCTATAACAATTTTAAAATAGCCAATTACAAGCTCCGTTGTAACCAAATGGACCCAAAACAATCTCAGATTTAAAGGTGCAATAGACCACTAGATGTTGCTCTCTGAACACCTCTGTTTCATGAGGGTTCTTGCTTAACTCACATCTGTTCTGGAGGGCAGCAATATTATGCAGTTTGCAACGCTGCAATATGGTAGCCTGGCCAGTGTTCATTTTGACAGCTAATTCCAATTTAGTCTTTTGAATAACACACGCTTTAGTTTTAGTCCTATTTTACTCATCTGAAATCGTCTAGTCTTAGTCAACAAAACTGGTGGCAGCTGCCTCCAAGCGTCCTTTAGAGGGGAAAGTACAAAGTCGAACGGTTTGCGGAGCGGTCTTGATATTGGAAGGTCGCTAGTTCGTATCCCCGTACCGGCACGTTAAAATTACCACCGCTGAAGTGCCCTTGAGCAAGGCATTGAACCCCTACCATGAAATGTTCTATGAGCAGGGCCTGGCTGTAAGCAAGTTCTTGAGCTTAGTCCAGTTACCCTGGGTAAACGTAGTACCTTTCCTTTCCTTAGTCCAGTTACCCTGCATGGGTAAACATAGTACCTTTCCTTTCCTTAGTCCAGTTACCCTGGGTAAACATAGTACATTTCCTTTCCTTTATGGTACCAATGTGTGTGATGTTTGGACAGAGTCTGTGGGAGAATGATTACAAAATGTGTTTAGTAAAGCCTGACCTAAGTTTTCTGAAAAACTTCAATTATTATTATTATTATTTTTTTTTAAATATTTTTATCCCACGTTTTTGTAACCCATTTTTCACCCCTGTGTCAATCATCTAATGTGATCCTGGGCTCTACACACCCTCCGCCAACCTAGTCCCCATATATGGGGGACAAGGGGAGAGCAACGGACTTGAACTCATGCTTCCTTCATGCCTGAGTGTCCAAGTTGCTCCTTTACACCTGACCTGGTTGGACGTAGCGCGTGGAAGGAACACGTTATTCCAACCAGTTCCTTTCCCCTCCATCAGGCGCCCCGGCTGGCCAGGGGGAGGCAGTTTAGTGACCAGGATTACTGCATGTTTTTTGTGAGGGGACCTACCCTTCATAAACTTCAATTATTTATATAGCAGCATCAATTCTTTTACATTTTTGAATACTGTACATACTGTACAGAACCCAACAATGGGTTCCCGGCCTGAGGGGGTAAAACACCAAAAGGGGTTCCCGCCCAGAGCAGAGGTTTTGACTTGATTCATTGTTGTTCTACTTCCTACAGTGTGAATCATGGAGGAGAACACTGGACTAAACCTCAACTCCTTACAACACGTGAGTCTGTCTGTCTGTCTGTCTGTCTGTCTGAAACACCCTATGTTTATATGGCAGTGATTCTCACAGGGTTAAACCCTATGTTTCTATGTCAGTGGTTCTCACAGGGTTAAACCATATGTTTATAGGTCAGTGGTTCTCACAGGGTTAAACCCTATGTTTATGTCAGTGGTTTGTGTGTGTGTTTGTGTGTGTGTGTGTGTGCATGTGTGTGCATGTGTGTGTGCGTGTGAAAGAATATATATATTCAAAGATTTGCGCCACATTTTTTTTTCAAAAATAGCAGACCTACAAGCTCATAGCGCGGCACTCGGTGCCGCACAATGAGCATGTGTGCGTGTGCGCATGTGTGTGCACACGCATGTGTGCATGTGTGCGCGCGCATTTGTGTTACACCCACACTATTACACCCACCATCATAGCAGGTACTTTCTGAAAACTGTCAGGATTTAGAAGACATTTGCAGAATCTACAAATGTCTTCTAAATCCTGACAGTTTTCAGAAAAAAAGCCATGTTTCTGTCAGTCGTTCTCAAAGATTTGAGTTAAAAACATTCTGAAAGAATATATATATTCAAAGATTTGAGTTAAAAACGTTCTGAAAGAATATTTATATTCAAAGATTTGCGCCACATTTTCACGATAAAAAATAAATAGCAGACCTACAAGCTCATAGCGCGGCACAATGAGCCCGCGCACATGTGTGCGTGTGTGTGCGCGCGCAAGTTTGCGTGTGTGTGCGCGCATGTGTGTGTGCGTGCAAGTGTGCGTGTGTGCGTGCACGCATGTGTGCGTGTGTGCGTGCGCGCATGTGTGCGTGCACTTGTGTGCGTGTGTGTGTGTGCGCGCAAGTGTGCATGTGTGTGTGCGCGCATATGTGTGCGTGTGTGTGCGCGCAAGTGTGCATGTGTGTGTGCGCGCAAGTGTGCATGTGTGCGTGCGCGTGCATGTGTGCGTGTGCGCGCGCACGTTGATACGTGTGCATGCATGCGCGATGATACGTGCATGCGTATCATTCAGTGAAGGATGTATTTAATGTGTACTGTGTTGTTTTCTCATCAGATTTCCAGCGTCTCACTCTGGACACAAACACAGCACACTGTGACCTCTCTCTGTCTGAGAACAACAGGAAGGTGACCCGTCAGGATGGTCAGCGTCATTCATATCCTGACCATCCTGACAGGTTTGATGGACAGCCTCAGGTTCTGAGTTCAGAGAGTCTAGATGAACGCTGCTACAGTGAGGTACAGTTCAGTGGAGGGGTTGTGATAGGAGTGACTGACGGAGACATCGGTAGGAAAGGAGACGGTCTGGACTGTGTGCTTGGATGGAATGAACATTCCTGGTGTCTGGCCTGTGTTGATGGTCAGCGTGGTGACACTTACTCTGTCAGACACAATAGTAAGCTGACTGTCCTTCCTATCCGTCCCTCTGGCTCCAACAGAGTAGCAGTGTATCTGGACCGTCCCGCTGGGACTCTGTCCTTCTACAGAGTGTTAGAGGACACTCTGACTCACCTGTACACCGTGCAGAGCACGTTCACTCAACCGCTCTACGCTGGGTTTCGGTTGTTCCCTGACTCCTCTTTGTCTCTGTGTGAGGACAGACGGGCTGTGAGGACAGACAGGCTGTGAGGACAGACAGACAGGCTGTGAGGACAGACAGACAGGCTGTGAGGACAGACAGACAGGCTGTGAGGACAGACAGGCTGTGAGCACAGACAGACAGGCTGTGAGGACAGACAGACAGACAGACAGGCTGAGGACAGACAGACAGGCTGTGAGGACAGACAGACAGACAGGCTGTGAGGACAGACAGACAGACAGACAGGCTGTGAGGACAGACAGACAGGCTGTGAGGACAGACAGACAGGCTGTGAGGACAGACAGTCAGTGTGTTGTATTATAATGTAATAATCAGGAACAGGTGTGGTGGGGGGGGGGTGTTTACATAATCAATATGTTTTGGTTTCCATGGAGTCACTGTTGGGGTCATCTGGGGTCACCATTAGGGTCATCTGGGGGTCACGGTTAGGGTCATCTGGGGTCACCATTAGGGTCATCTGGGGTCACCATTAGGGGTCATCTGGGGGTCACGGTTAGGGTCATCTGGGGTCACCATTAGGGTCATCTGGGGTCACCATTAGGGGTCATTTGGGGTCACGGTTAGGGTCATCTGTGGTCACGGTTAGGGTCATCTGGGGTCACCGTTAGGGTCATCTGATACATTATTGTCCAGAACAACACTGTTGTCACAATGCTTATATATTATGTCACAATCTTATATATCTATATATTTGTTGTTATATTTGAGATGTGTTGATTAAAAACATATTTACATTTCATGCTGTTGAACACCTTCTTTGACCCTCCTATGACCCTTCTTTGAGGGGCGCTAGTCCCTCCTATGAGCAGCTTTTCAGGGTGAGTGTGACCCTCCTATGAGCAGCTTTTCAGGGTGAGTGTGACCCTCCTATGAGCAGCTTTTCAGGGTGAGTGTAACCCTCCTATGAGCAGCTGTTCAGGGTGAGTGTGATCCTCCTATGAGCAGCTTTTCAGGGTGAGTGTGACCCTCCTATGAGCAGCTTTTCAGGGTGAGTGTGACCCTCCTATGAGCAGCTGTTCAGGGTGAGTGTGACCAGAACGCAAACATTGAAGCTAAAAGTGAGGGCAGAAAGAATGAAGACGGAAACGGTGAGGACATTCCGGATGATTTGATTGGTTGAACACGGAAAGTGATGCATGATGAATGATAAGAGCGCCCCTCACTTCACACGGGTGTGATTAAAATGTTCACTCTGTAATAATATATAAATTCAAATATTTGAGACACGATTTTTCAAAAATAGCAGATCTACAAGCTCATAGCGCGACACTCGGTACACCCCTCTGTAATTAAATACTACTATTACTCGCTGACTTATGTGCTTCAACTCATTACTCAACTACTTACATAACTACTCATTATCAAAATGTATCTCTTTTATATACACATCATCCATATAAAAATATCCATTTTAAACACATAAGCACCTGAATTATCTATTTTCCTTCTCCCTGTATTTTGTGAAAATCACATTTACTTACTTTAAACAGATTTATGCTAGAACATTGTTTTTGCTCATCCCTCAAACTGTTCCACAGTGTTACACCCCTAATCCAAACACAAAAACTTTTCATTGTGGTATTTCTGTTTAACGTTTTAAAATAAAAAAGAATCCCTCAAATTATAACCCCCCTCCCTATCCTGAAACAAATTCTGAATATTTGCTGGTAAATTATGGTTCCTAGCCTTGTACATTATTATTGCTGTTTGATAAGCTACTAAGTCAGTGAATTTGAGCAGTTTTGACTGTAAAAATAGAGAATTAGTATGTTCCAGATAGCTGACCTTATGAATGGTTCTTATTGCTCTTTTTTGTAGAATGACTAGCGACTGAACTGAATTCTTATAGTTATTTCCATATAATGAAAATATGGCAATACTAATTGAATTGAACAGTAGAGAGTGTGAATCAATACTAATTGAATTGAACAGTAGAGAGTGTGAATCAATACTAATTGAATTGAACAGTAGAGAGTGTGAATCAATACTAATTGAATTGAACAGTAGAGAGTGTGAATCAATACTAATTGAATTGAACAGTAGAGAGTGTGAATCAATATTAATTGAATTGAACAGTAGAGAGTGTGAATCAATACTAATTGAATTGAACAGTAGAGGGTATGAAGTGACTTGGAATGGAGAACCTGCTTTGCCTTATTTATGACTGCTATACTTCCAGCCACTTTGTACTTGACGTTAGTAATGTGTGGTTTCCAGCTAAGCCTGTCATCTATTGTCACGCCCAGAAATGTATTTCCATGGACCCGGTCAATAGCAATCCCATCAATATGTATATGTACCTGTGTGTTAGTCCTGTGATTACCAAATAGTATAAACACATTTAAAGATAATTTATTATAATCAAACCATAACTTTAATTTACTTAATTCTTCATTGATGTCAACCTGCAGTTTATCCAGATTATTACCAGAGCAAAATACATTAGTGTCGTGTGCAGAAAGTACTAGTGACAGCAGCTTTGATACTTTGTAAATATCATTGATATAAAGAATAAATAGTTTGGGCCCCAGTACTGACCCCTGGGGGACACCACAAGTAATTTCCAGACAACTTGAGCAATAGGTTCCCAGCTTCACAAACTTGCCGTCTGTCAAAGTAACTTTTAATCCAGTTCATTGAAATGCCTCTGATACCAATTTTCTCCAGTTTATGTACTAATGTGTTGTGTTGTGATGGATAGTGTCAAAAGCTTTTTTTGAGGTAAATGAATATTCCTATTGCATACTGCCGATTATCAATTGCGTCTGTGATTCTTTCTATGGATTCCATCAATGCCTGAGATGTTGATCTGTTCTTTCTGAAACCATATTGACTCTCTGAGAGTATATTAAATCTGTCCAAGAATTAATCTATGAAGTCTGCTGTTAAAACGTTTCTCCAATATCTTTGAGAATTGTGGCAGTAATGAGACAGGTCTGTAGTTTGTGAAGTGGTATTTTATGTTTGCTCCCATTTTCATACAGTGGAATGACCTTTGCTATTTTCATTTATTGGTCTGGAAATGAACCTGTTTGGAATGATACATTAGGCCTACATATGTGTGTAAATGGCCTAGAAATCCCCCCAATGACCTGTTTGACCAGTGACATGTCAATATCATTATAGTCGGTAGATGTTTTGTTTTGACTGTTTTTGACTATGTCCAACATTTCAATTTCCTTCAATTCACTCGAGCAAACATTGAGCAAGGATTTATATCAACCATTCCCCCACATGTTCACCACCTGATCCTCAGTCCTGAATTCTACTGCCTAGATCAGGGCCCACATTAACAAAAAAACAACTCCTCCATATTGTAGTTTTCAATGTCATTCTCAACAAAATATTTAGGTAAGCTGTTTTGTTTGCCACCATCTCTTATAATACTGTTTAATATTTCCCATATCTCTTTAATATTGTTTTTGTTCTTATCTAATTTATTCTTAACGTATTCTTTCTTGCTTATCCTTATAATATACTAGTTGACTTATTTTTGTATTTTTTATATTTATCTTCTGCCACTGTAGTTCTCTGTCTAATACAATTCCTATATAATGCATTTTTCTTTTTACAGGCATTTTGTAGACCTTTAGTTAACCATGGACAATTATTATACGTTCTTTTTTATTGTATTCCTTGATTGGACAATGCTTATGGTATAATGACCTAAATATTGATATGAATGAGTTATATGCATTGTCCACATCTGCTTCCTTCTATACATTATCCCAGTTCTGTGCCATTCATTCCTGTTTTAAAGGGACAGTTCAGATTTTTTGAACTTATGTATTGCCATTAATAATAATATAGTGGTTGCAACTGTATTAATGGTTGCCCGAGTCCCGTGGTGGGAGTTCTGCTCTGGTTTTAGTGAATATTAAGTAGTTCTGGTCATTTTGTGGGGGGGGGGGGGGGGGCACAGGGGGCCACGCAGTAAAAGTAAATCAATCCACAAAACGAACGTAATTTGTATTGTTGGTCTATTTATAAAATATTAGCGTGACTTTCGTTCAACTTTGACCCCTCCATCACATGGAACTATTTTTTGGGCGTAGTGATATGGACACAAAAAACATAGTTCCGTGTGATAGAGGGCTGCAGCAGATGATCCAATCACTCGCGGAGCTTCATATTTAAATAGGAACGGAACGGACTGCAGTCTCAGCCTGTCTGGGACCATGTGGGCGGAGCCTCTCAGCCTGTCTGGGACCATGTGGGAGGAGCCTCTCAGCCTGTCTGGGACCATGTGGGCAGAGCCTCTCAGCCTGTCTGGGACCATGTGGGCGGAGCCTCTCAGCCTGTCTGGGACCATGTGCTGCTGAAGGTATGTTTGTTTGTTAGAGAAACACACTTTTATCCTCCATAAACACGGTTATTGTTTAAACATTAGTGGTTTTATAGCACTGTTGGTTGTTTATTGTGACACTAAATGGACAACAATGTGTGGAATGTTTGTCCTTTTTGAGAAGATCAGCAAACAAACAAACTTAACCCATTCTATAACGGTGGTTCTCAAACATTTATATGTAATGCCACCGACCCCCCCCCCCCCCCCCCTTCCATTTAAAAAATAGAAGACCTACATTCCTACAAGCTCGTAGTTAAAGCATAACATAATGATTAAAACATCCAAATTGGTTCCTGCCCAAAATGTGTTCACAAACAAACCATGGTTCCAAACAGAGGAGTAAATGTGTTCACAGACAAACCATGGTTCCAAACAGGTGGTGTAAATGTGTTCACAAACAAACCATGGTTCCAAACAGTGGAGTAAATGTGTTCACAGACAAACCATGGTTCCAAACAGTGGTGTAAATGTGTTCACAAACAAACCATGGTTCCAAACAGTGGAGTAAATGTGTTCACAGACAAACCATGGTTCCAAACAGTGGAGTAAATGTGTTCACAAACAAACCATGGTTCCAAACAGTGGTGTAAATGTGTTCACAAACAAACCATGGTTCCAAACAGTGGAGTAAATGTGTTCACAGACAAACCATGGTTCCAAACAGTGGTGTAAATGTGTTGACAAACAAACCATGGTTCCAAACAGTGGTGTAAATGTGTTCACAAACAAACCATGGTTCCAAACAGTGGTGTAAATGTGTTCACAAACAAACCATGGTTCCAAACAGAGGTGTAAATGTGTTCACAAACAAACCATGGTTCCAAACAGTGGAGTAAATGTGTTCACAAACAAACCATGGTTCCAAACAGTGGTGTAAATGTGTTCACAAACAAACCATGGTTCCAAACAGTGGTGTAAATGTGTTCACAAACAAACCATGGTTCCAAACAGAGGTGTAAATGTGTTCACAAACAAACCATGGTTCCAAACAGAGGTGTAAATGTGTTCACAAACAAACCATGGTTCCAAACAGAGGCGTAAATGTGTTCACAAACAAACCATGGTTCCAAACAGAGGTGTAAATGTGTTGACAAACAAACAAACCATGGTTCCAAACAGTGGTGTAAATGTGTTCACAAACAAACCATGGTTCCAAACAGTGGAGTAAATGTGTTCACAAACAAACTATGGTTCCAAACAGAGGTGTAAATGTGTTGACAAACAAACAAACCATGGTTCCAAACAGTGGTGTAAATGTGTTCACAAACAAACCATGGTTCCAAACAGTGGAGTAAATGTGTTCACAAACAAACCATGGTTCCAAACAGTGGTGTAAATGTGTTCACAAACAAACCATGGTTCCAAACAGTGGTGTAAATGTGTTCACAAACAAACCATGGTTCCAAACAGTGGTGTAAATGTGTTCACAAACAAAGAAACCATGGTTCCAAACAGTGGTGTAAATGTGTTCACAAACAAACCATGGTTCCAAACAGAGGTGTAAATGTGTTCACAAACAAACCATGGTTCCAAACAGTGGTGTAAATGTGTTCACAAACAAAGAAACCATGGTTCCAAACAGTGGTGTAAAGTAAATGATTACAAACAAACTTCTCTACTAGAATTATTTGGAAACTTACTAGTTACTTTGTATATTTGGATTATTATTACTAAACATACTACTAGCCTACATTGTCATTTACCACCACAGCCATATTTTGGCCATTTGCAAATGGCATTAATTGCGATGTGACACATTGTGAGCTTGTAGATCTACTATTTTCAAATGATTTATTTTTCTTCAACATTTCAAATGGCACAATCTGCATACTTTTGATCATTTATACATTTGAAAGCCAATACCTTTTTACTTTTACTAAAGTTATATATATTGTATATGTAACATATAGTTAAATAGGTTGTAGTTAAAATCCAGCTAAATGGGGAAACTTTGCCACCTGCTGTTCTACATGCCTGCACCAGGCTTCATATTAGCAAGGCACTATGGGTAATCCTCAGTGTAATGGAGGATTCTCATGAGACAGGTAGCCTAATGTCTGTATGTCTGTGGAGAAAACCAATTATAAACATATTCAAAGTTAATCTGGGTTAAAGGTCTGAAAGCTAACTATATTAGACTAACTCTGTCACGTTTTTGTTGGGTCAAACATTATTTTGTGTATGTTTTATTACTATTATTATTAAAACCTAGCTGACAGGTTGTATTGTTGTCTTCCCAGACAGTGCTTTGGTCCACATATGCTGACATAGGCCCCTTTTCCACTATGGGGTGGAACCAGAACCAGAACCAGAACTTTCCAGGACCCAGAACTACCAAGAACCATGTGTAGTTCCAGAACCAAGTTCTGCTTCCGTTTCCATATAACCAGAACCCAGAACCTGTTAAGTCTGCCCCCCCACCCCCCCCTATTCCCCCACTGCTGAGTAGCTCGGCCGGCAGGGCCCCCTCCCCCTTGGCACGGCCGGGGGGGTCCCGGAATACAGAGATATTCATGTTTAAATAATGACTGGTTATTATTCAACAGTGGTGGAAAGTAGCTGTATATATAGTATTCTACTTAAATACATTTCGGCCATTTGAAAATAGACAAACTACAAGCTCGATGAGACACGTGAGCTTGTAGATTGTCTATTTTCAAATGTATTTGCTTTATTGTACTTTTTTAAACCAATAATATGAACATATTTTTATATGCCACATGTGCCACAGCTGTGGCAGCCACATGCCACAGCTGTCACATATATTTCCTATACATAATAGATATACTGTATATGCACATACTGTAGTTTATATGAACATGGATATATGCAGCATACATTATATAGGCTATATTTGCCGATATGGATTTCCTTTCCATGTGGGGAGTGGGACAACAGTAAAACACCCGTTTTAAATGCATTCGACCAGTTGTTCTCCAACCTTTACCTGTCTACAATATTTTGCTTAAACTGCAAGAGAAAAATATATCTCATATAGGCTATAGCTCATATGATGATAAATGATAACCCACCTTTTGAATATAGCATTTAACATTGTGTGGGTTGCAATTATAGTGCCTCTTGAGCAGATTGAGCAAATTGTGCCATAACATCCAGTCCAGTTGTAATGTCAATATCAAGAAATGTGCAAATACAAATCATTTAACCGTTGTGCTAGTTGAATTTAATTCTTCCAATGTGTAGTATTGTGTACAGCACATTTCTAGTAATGATATGCCTAATGCCTTGCCCTGAAAAAGAAAGAAAATTCTGTTCTGGCAATTTAGAATAGATTATATCGCTCTCGCGCGCGAGCACACGCACGCAAACACATACACGCACGCAAACACATACACACACACGCACACACACACATCTGCAGTTAGCCTAGCTGTTAGCTGTAGTGTAGAACAACAACTGCAAGCAAACAACTCGTCGCGACAGCTTTATGGCTCTCTCTCTCTCTCCCTCACGCACACACAAGCTCTGTCTCTCCCTCTCTCGTGGCCATAGTGTTTCTGTGTGCTTTTCCAGGTTATTTTTATGTGTGTCCGCTGTCGCTGTGTCGCACTTAGGAGTTTAAAATGTGCGCTGTTGTGTTGTGTGCGCTTCTCCTCGCTCCGGTCTCCTCAGTGCTCAGAGTGCTGTCACCTCAGCTCGACCAATCGAGAGCAGCAGCGCTGCTGGCCCCGCCCATAGGTTCCCAGAACTCAGCGTTAGTACTACCTCAAAAGCAGGGCCGAAAAAAGGTTCTGAGGACCTGGTCTGAAACCGTGCCGTACCGCGCTGTGCGCTGTGGAAACAAACCCAGAACTAAAAAAAATAGGTTCAGGTTCTGGATAGTTCTGGTTCCACCCCATAGTGGAAAAGGGGCCATACTGTGTACACTGTCTCCTATGTCCATTCTTTATGAATGCAGGTATGTTACGAGTGTTGTAATTTCATGTTTTGTGCAAATTCATGTGATTTGATAAATAAGCTAAAATATAAAAATGGTAACATTTCATGATAATAATAATAATAATAGCTCAAATTTATATAGCGCTTTTCTGAATACCCAAAGCGCTTTACATAGGAACACTAGGAACGGACTTTAATAAGAAATAAACAAAGCCAAACATAACAGATACAACAACAGTACAGGGTTAAAAAGATAAAAGGATAAAACGAGGCCTCAGCTGGGGAAAGCTATCCTGAAGAGGTGGGTTTTGACTAGTGAGGTTTTGAAGGAGAGGAGAGATAAAAGGATACATGTATTTGACATTTTCTGTATTTTATAATTATATGTAGGACAGATTTGTTTTATTAATGTAATCCACTATATGATCACTACTGTAAAGCAGTCAGAGCACTGTGTCTAATACTGTATAGTACTCTCAGTGTAATGGAGGATTCTCATGAGACAGACAGTGCTTTGGTCCACATATGCTGACATACTGTGTACACTGTCTCCTATGTCCATTCTTTATGAATGCAGAATAAACACCCATGTGAGCTGTTACCACCACCACCTGAATCCTAGAGTGTGATTAATGCAGAGGAGACACACATCGGATATATATATAAACATTTTAACTTCAAACTCTATTTTAACCATGATCGATTCATTAAACACCCAACCTTTTTTCTGGTGATTGTCCTAATACGTGAGGGGGCGTGTTTTCTCATTTAATGTTCTTTTATTGTTAATAATACTTTTGGAAAATAACCTCCAGGAGGAGGCCAGAAGAGACTAAAGCATCAAATTATTAAAAGTAAAAAGAAACGGTAAATGAAAAACTCCCTCATGTATTAGAAGGACAATATATCAGTCACCAGAAAAAAGGTTGGGTATTTTGGATGAATCCATCATGGTTAAAATGGAGTTTGAAGTTATAATGGGTTTGTATGGGAAGGGGGTGGGGCAGCTAAATTTAATATCAAATGTCAAGCTGCAATTTGCAACTCTAGATGTGTTTTAATCCAATGGGATAAATCTAGAGTTGCAATACCCTCCATTGACTAGCTCATAACATGTCCACCGTAGACATGTTATGAGCTACTTTCTGTCAAGAAATTCTGTGCAGGTGATTCTTTTTCTAAGAGTTTGGAAGCACTCGTTTTTATTAACAATGCGCGCTGCTGCCTCCTGCATTATGTGCAAATTCGACCCGGGTGGTACATATAGGGCCGTTCAGTGACTTCGACGAGCGCTTCCAAACTCCAACACATAGAAAAAGAATCACCTGCACAGAATGTCTTGACAGAAAGTATCTCATAACATTTCTACGTTGGATTTTTATGAAACAAAAGCTCGGCAGATTGAAAGAGGATAATTCAAGCTTGGCCAAGAGCTGCAATGTTGGTGAGTTTAATGTCGTTTAATACAAGCAGATCGCAAACGCGAATTGGATGAGTGGGGAGTCAATGGAGGGTATTGCAACTCTAGATTTCATCCCATTATAAAAAATATCTAGAGTTGCAAATTGCGGATAATCGAATGTTAAAATACTGAATCAAGAAACTTCAAAGCTTTCTGCCGTGTTCACATAAGCCTGAGTAGACAATAAAATGACGACGTTTTTTTTTTAAATAGCCCTTTAATATTATATTATTTCTACCATGTATAAAATCTGGATAAAGAGTGTAATGTTGGTATATTTATGTGTCTTACAGGTTAACCATGTGACCTTGGTGTCATGCGGTGACCTTGGATGCAGTCATCAGGAGATGGCTGGTATTGGTAATAGAGTGTCTACTCGGCTGAGCTGAAACGGTGTCAACGAACGCTCTTCCTGAGATTACGAGGCGTACAACCTACGCGGCTCTATTAATACCGGCTATCTTCAACCGAGTGACGGAAGGCCCCCCCACGGTACGTACCTGGATTACATGTGGCTGTAGTAGAAACTAGGGCTGTGTCACCATTACAACATGTTAAGTTGACCATTCATTATTATACAAATGATTGTGTTTGACGTTGAACATATGAATACATGCATGGCTTTTAGGCTTCATAATTTTATTTTGCATGAGGCAGATATGACTAATTATTTACACTAGCCCTTACCCGTTGTGAGATATAGCCCCCCCCCCTTTTTGTGGCCGCAGGGGGTACTGCATCTTGGGTGCGTTTTCGCATTTTTTATTCACTAATAAATTCATTATTAATTTATAATTTGTTAAATTGGAAAAAGGGCTCTGTTAAGACCTCCATATTATTATGGTCAATGTCTGTGTGAAAAGTGGGAGCGATTGGTGCAGGCGGTGAGGAGTTTCTGACAGACAGGCACACATTCAGACATTGACTGAATTATAGTATGATGATGACGATGATATGATTTATGAAAAATTAATTAAAGGGACACTACACCCCTTTTGCAACCAGATTTAATGATGTTTCCTGGGGGTTTTATGTGGGTAATGTGCCCCTGATGTCATGGACACTGGTCTCACTTCCTTCCCATAGTGTGTGTGTGTGTGTGTGTGTGTCCATGACACTTATACTAAAATGCATAACTTAGGTATTCCACATTTCCTTGACAATATTGCCCACATAAACCCCAGGAAAGTGCTTCTTGTCTCCCCAACAACATTAAAATAAGCTCTGGTTGTGTACCAATTGACCTTGTTCAGACCGCGGCCAACAATCTTGCCAACAAGGTGCTAACTAGGTGACACGTCCCATAGACCGCCCATTCATCCAAACAGAAAAGTCTGTTCTATCTACTTGTATTAATCAACGTCAAACTCACCAACATTGCAGCTGTACGGAAAGCTTGAATTATCCTCTTTCTATCTGCAAAGTGTTTGTTTTGTAAAAATCCACCGTAGACGTGCTATGAGCTGCTTCCTTTCAAGGAATTCCTTGCAGGTGACTTTCTTTTTTCCTAAAGTGTTGGAGTTTTGAAGCGCTCTTTGAATATCACTCAACGGGCCATGCGTACCACCTGTTTTGAAGTACAGTAGCTCATAACATGTCTATGGTGGATTTTTATGAGACAAACACTTAATTGCAGATAGAGGATAACTCAAGCTTTTTGTACAGCTGTAATGTTGGTGAGTTTGATGTTGTTTAATGCAATCAGATAGGACTTTATACTGTCTGGATGAATGGGCTGTCAGTGGGAAGTTGCACCTACTTAGCACCTTGCAGGCAAGATGGCCGCAGTCTGAATATTGTCAAATTAGCTGAGTGGAAATGGCTGATCAAAGAAACTCTATAATTTCACTTGAATCAAAGTACATGTTGAGTGATATGAATGTACGGCTCACCTATAACGACATGCGACACATAATGCACAGTACAGTACAGTACACCTATAACGACATGCGACACATAATGTACAGTACAGTACAGTACACCTATAACGACATGCGACACATAATGTACAGTACAGTACGGCTCACCTATAACGACATGCGACACATAATGTACAGTACAGTACAGTACAGTAGCAACAACTCCACCACCTGAGAGCCCTCTGTCCTGGAGCCTCAGGCCTTTGTTATGCGTCATTGAAGTGAGTTCAGTTTGTTCATGTTCATTTGTATATTGCATTTTATCTTTATCTGTTTTCCTGAAACTCTAGAGAGTGTGTGTGTAATGCGCAGTGCACACACTCTCTAGAGTTTCAGGAAAACAGATAAAGATGAAATGCATATATATATATTGCATTTTATCTTTATCTGTTTTCCTGAAACTCTAGAGTGTGTGTAATGCGCAGTGCACACACTCTCTAGAGTTTCAGGAAAACAGATAAAGATAAAATGCAATATACAAATGAACATGAACAAACTGAACTCACTTCAATGACGCATAACAAAGGCCTGAGGCTCCAGGACAGAGGGCTCTCAGGTGGTGGAGTTGTTGCTGCTGTACTGTACTGTACTGTACTGTACTGTACATTATGTGTCGCATGTCGTTATAGGTGAGCCGTACTGTACTGTACTGTACATTATGTGTCGTATGTATCACATAATCACCACCTGTCTCCTTTTACTTTTACTGTCGATCACATAATCACCACCTGTCTCCTTTTACTGTTACTGTCGATCACATAATCACCACCTGTCTCCTTTTACTGTCCATCACATAATCACCACCTGTCTCCTTTTACTGTCTATCACATAATCACCACCTGTCTCCTTTTACTGTCGATCACATAATCACCACCTGTCTCCTTTTACTTTTACTGTCGATCACATAATCACCACCTGTCTCCTTTTACTGTTACTGTCGATCACATAATCACCACCTGTCTCCTTTTACTGTCCATCACATAATCACCACCTGTCTCCTTTTACTGTTACTGTCCATCACATAATCACCACCTGTCTCCTTTTACTGTTACTGTCCATCACATAATCACCACCTGTCTCCTTTTACTGTTACTGTCCATCACATAATCACCACCTGTCTCCTTTTACTGTTACTGTCGATCACATAATCACCACCTGTCTCCTTTTACTGTCCATCACATAATCACCACCTGTCTCCTTTTACTGTCCATCACATAATCACCACCTGTCTCCTTTTACTGTTACTGTCCATCACATAATCACCACCTGTCTCCTTTTACTGTTACTGTCGATCACATAATCACCACCTGTCTCCTTTTACTGTTACTGTCCATCACATAATCACCACCTGTCTCCTTTTACTGTATCACATAATCACCACCTGTCTCCTTTTACTGTATCACATAATCACCACCTGTCTCCTTTTACTGTCCATCACATAATCACCACCTGTCTCCTTTTACTGTCGATCACATAATCACCACCTGTCTCCTTTTACTGTTACTGTCGATCACATAATCACCACCTGTCTCCTTTTACTGTCCATCACATAATCACCACCTGTCTCCTTTTACTGTCCATCACATAATCACCACCTGTCTCCTTTTACTGTCCATCACATAATCACCACCTGTCTCCTTTTACTGTTACTGTCCATCACATAATCACCACCTGTCTCCTTTTACTGTTACTGTCCATCACATAATCACCACCTGTCTCCTTTTACTGTTACTGTCCATCACATAATCACCACCTGTCTCCTTTTACTGTCTATCACATAATCACCACCTGTCTCCTTTTACTGTCTATCACATAATCACCACCTGTCTCCTTTTACTGTCTATCACATAATCACCACCTGTCTCCTTTTACTGTCTATCACATAATCACCACCTGTCTCCTTTTACTGTCTATCACATAATCACCACCTGTCTCCTTTTACTGTCGATCACATAATCACCACCTGTCTCCTTTTACTGTTACTGTCGATCACATAATCACCACCTGTCTCCTTTTACTGTTACTGTTGATCACATAATCACCACCTGTCTCCTTTTACTGTTACTGTCCATCACATAATCACCACCTGTCTCCTTTTACTGTTACTGTCCATCACATAATCACCACCTGTCTCCTTTTACTGTTACTGTCCATCACATAATCACCACCTGTCTCCTTTTACTGTTACTGTCCATCACATAATCACCACCTGTCTCCTTTTACTGTTACTGTCCATCACATAATCACCACCTGTCTCCTTTTACTGTATCACATAATCACCACCTGTCTCCTTTTACTGTATCACATAATCACCACCTGTCTCCTTTTACTGTTACTGTCGATCACATAATCACCACCTGTCTCCTTTTACTGTCTATCACATAATCACCACCTGTCTCCTTTTACTGTCCATCACATAATCACCACCTGTCTCCTTTTACTGTATCACATAATCACCACCTGTCTCCTTTTACTGTCCATCACATAATCACCACCTGTCTCCTTTTACTGTATCACATAATCACCACCTGTCTCCTTTTACTGTCCATCACATAATCACCACCTGTCTCCTTTTACTGTATCACATAATCACCACCTGTCTCCTTTTACTGTTACTGTCCATCACATAATCACCACCTGTCTCCTTTTACTGTATCACATAATCACCACCTGTCTCCTTTTACTGTTACTGTCCATCACATAATCACCACCTGTCTCCTTTTACTGTTACTGTCCATCACATAATCACCACCTGTCTCCTTTTACTGTCGATCACATAATCACCACCTGTCTCCTTTTACTGTCGATCACATAATCACCACCTGTCTCCTTTTACTGTCCATCACATAATCACCACCTGTCTCCTTTTACTGTCGATCACATAATCACCACCTGTCTCCTTTTACTGTTACTGTCCATCACATAATCACCACCTGTCTCCTTTTACTGTCCATCACATAATCACCACCTGTCTCCTTTTACTGTCTATCACATAATCACCACCTGTCTCCTTTTACTGTTGCTGTCGATCAGTGCTGTTCTGTGCTGTGTTCTGCTACCCCCATCCCCTCCCCCTGTTTGGGGGGGGGGGGGGGGGGTGTCGTCCCCACTCTCGGCCTGCACCTTGTCGTGGTGAGTGGGCTTTAAACCAAGACAGGCCATTTTTACCCATTACCTCATTTACTGAATGAATAAATATGGCCAAATTTTACTGAGGGATTGGATTTTTATGATTTTTTGTGTGGCCCAAATCTTTGAATACCGTATATTTCCAGATAACAGCCCAGGTTCTGACACCATTTTGCATAATAACCGCCTCGTCCAAATAACTGCCCTTGTCCATATAACCGCCCATGGGCCCTTATTTGCAAACTTAGTCAGCCTCTCATTTATATATTATGTAAATGTATACAGCGTGCTGAGTTTGCAGATCTCCTCGTGGCCTCACAATAGCGCAACAAAGTCCTCCTCCTCCACATCCTCAAAATAAATAGGCTATAGATTCATAAGTGCCATATCTACTCGGCCTATGCACAACCATTTGTTTTAATTTAAAGTGGTAATTTTGGTATTTTGGTAATATACGGGTATATATTCTTTCAGAACGTTTTTAACTCAAATCTTTGCTTCTGGTGGGATGTCCCTGGAACAACATATTTTCAGATGGGGGTCGGCGGCCAAATGCATATAATTCTGGGGGTCTTTGACATAAAATAGTTTGAGAACCACTGACATAGAAACATTTTCACGATTTTTCAAAAATAGCAGACCCACAAGCTCGTAGCACGGCACTCTGTGCCGCGCTATGAGCTTGTAGATCTGCTATTTTTCATAACATAATGCTTAAATCACCAAAAGGGTTCCCGCCCAAAATGTGTTCATGGACAATAGAATATTTTGTCTCAAGTATTTTCAATCTGGAAATTGTAGGCAAGACACACTGTGATTTGGACCTGTAAATTATAAAACAAAAACTAAGGCACTGGTTGTGGTACTTCTGGTTTACCAGAACGGGGTTCAACTCCCTGCGGTGCCCTGCTCAATTTGTTGTTACATGGTTCATTTTCTGCTCATTGTGTTGCCTTTTCATAGATAATTTTTTTCAGGATTTCAATTCAAATATAGCAAAAATAGCTGATCTACAAGATCGGCTTTTTTTTTGTTGCTATGACAGTAATACATGCAATATGGCCCTCTGGAGTGAGTGTGGAAATATAATATTGTGGTCCTTTGGAGTGAGTGTGGAAATATAGTGGCCCTCTGGAGTGAGTGTGGAAATATAGTGGCCCTCTGGAGTGAGTGTGGAAATATAGTGGCCCTCTGGAGTGAGTGTGGAAATATAATATAGTCAGGGCTGCACACAACTTTTTTGGTCTAGTACTCAGGAGCACCTGGAGGAGTTACTTGGTGCTCCTAATTTTTTTTGCTATGACAGTAATACATGCAATATGGCCCTCTGGAGTGAGTGTGGAAATATAATATAGTGGCCCTCTGGTGTGAGTGTGGAAATATAGTGGCCCTCTGGAGTGAGTGTGGAAATATAATATAGTATATTCATAATTTTTGACTAAAAATATATATATCCTCATTTTTCATCATTTTTGAGTATGGACTATAGCCCATATCGTACGGCATACTATAGCACGCCGTTTTTCATCATTTTTGAGGATTTGAAAAAAAATCAAAAATTCAAAAAACATGGGTTATAGCCCATCGTTTTTTGAAATTTTGAAAAAAAGATTTATCCTCATTTTTCATCATTTTTGAGTATGGGCTATAGCCCATGTCGTACGGCATACTATAGCACGCCGTTTTTCATCATTTTTGAGGATTTGAAAAAAATCAAAAATTCAAAAAACATGGGTTATAGCCCATCGTTTTTTGAATTTTTGAATTTATTTTATCATTTTTCATCATTTTTGAGTATGGGCTATAGCCCATATCGTACGGCATACTACAGCACGCCGTTTTTCATCATTTTTGAGGATTTGAAATTAAAAAAAAAAACATGGGTTATAGTCCATCGTTTTTTGAATTTTTGAATTTTCTTTATCCTCGTTTTTCATCATTTTGAGTATGGGCTATAGCCCATATCGTACGGCATACTATAGCACGCCGTTTTTCATCATTTTTGAGGATTTAAAAAAAAAAAAAAAAAAACATGGGTTATAGCCCATCGTTTTTTGAATTAAAAAAAATATATATATCCTCATTTTTCATCATCTTTGAGGATTTGAAAAAAAATCTAAAAACATGGGTTATAGTCCATCGTTTTTTGAATTTTTGAATTTTCTTTATCCTCGTTTTTCATCATTTTGAGTATGGGCTATAGCCCATATCGTACGGCATACTATAGCACGCCGTTTTTCATCATTTTTGAGGATTTGATTTTTTTTTGATTTTTTTTTAAACATGGGTTATAGCCCATCGTTTTTTGAATTAAAAAAAATATATATATATCCTCATTTTTCATCATTTTTGAGTATGGGCTATAGCCCATATCGTACGGCATACTATAGCACGCCGTTTTTCATCATTTTTGAGGATTTGAAAAAGATAAAAAAATTCAAAAAAACATGGGTTATAGCCCATCGTTTTTTAAAATTTTGATTTTTTTTTATCCTCGTTTTTCATCATTTTTGAGTATGGGCTATAGCCCATATCGTACGGCATACTATAGCACGCCGTTTTTCATCATTTTTGAGGATTTGAAAAAGATAAAAAAATTCAAAAAAACATGGGTTATAGCCCATCGTTTTTTGAATTTTTGAATTTTCTTTATCCTCGTTTTTCATCATTTTGAGTATGGGCTATAGCCCATATCGTACGGCATACGATAGCACGCCGTTTTTCATCATTTTTGAGGATTTGAAAAAAATTAAAAAATTAAAAAAAACATGGGTTATAGCCCATCGTTTTTTGAATTAAAAAAATATAGATATCCTCATTTTTCATCATTTTTTAGTATGGGCTATAGCCCATATCGTACAGCATACTATAGCACGCCGTTTTTCATAATTTTTGAGGATTTGAAAAAAATAAAAAAATTCAAAAAACACGGGTTATAGCCCATCGTTTTTTTAATAAAAAAAATATATATATCCTCATTTTTCATCATTTTTGAGTATGGGCTATAGCCCATATCGTACGGCATACTATAGCACGCCGTTTTTCATCATTTTTGAGGATTTTATTTTTATTTTTATTTATTTTAAACATGGGTTATAGCCCATCGTTTTTTGAATTAAAAAAAAATATATATCCTCATTTTTCATCATTTTTGAGTATGGGCTATAGCCCATATCGTACGGCATACTATAGCACGCAGTTTTTCATCATTTTTGAGGATTTGAAAAAAATAAAAAAATAAAAAAACATGGGTTATAGCCCATCGTTTTTTTAAATTTTGATTTTTTTTTTATCCTCGTTTTTCATCATTTTTGAGTATGGGCTATAGCCCATATCGTACGGCATACTATAGCACGCAGTTTTTCATCATTTTTGAGGATTTGAAAAAAAAAAAAAAAAAGGGTTATAGCCCATCGTTTTTTGAATTTTTGATAAAATAAATGTATCCTCGTTTTTCATCATTTTTGAGTATGGACTATAGCCCATATTGTACGGCATACTATAGCACGCCGTTTTTCATCATTTTTGAGGATTTTAAAAAGATAAAAAAATTCAAAAAACATGGGTTATAGCCCATCGTTTTTTGAATTTTTGAATTTCCTTTATCCTCGTTTTTCATCATTTTGAGTATGGGCTATAGCCCATATCGTACGGCATACTATAGCACGCCGTTTTTCATCATTTTTGAGGATTTGAAAAAGAAAAAAAAAAGAAAAAAAACATGGGTTATAGCCCATCGTTTTTTGAATTAAAAAAATATAGATATCCTAATTTTTCATAATCTTTTAGTATGGGCTATAGCCCATATCGTACAGCATACTATAGCACGCCGTTTTTCATAATTTTTGAGGATTTGATTTTTTTTTTTTTTTTTTTAAACATGGGTTATAGCCCATCGTTTTTTGAATTAAAAAAAAATATATATATCCTCATTTTTCATCATTTTTGAGTATGGGCTATAGCCCATATCGTACGGCATACTATAGCACGCAGTTTTTCATCATTTTTGAGGATTTGAAAAAAACTATCAAAAATTAAAAAACATGGGTCATAGCCCATCGTTTTTTGAATTTTTGAAAAAAACATTATCCTCGTTTTTCATCATTTTTGAGTATGGACTATAGCCCATATCGTACGGCATACTATAGCACGCCGTTTTTCATCATTTTTGAGGATTTGAAACAAATTCAAAAATTCAAAAAACATGGGTTATAGCCCATCGTTTTTTGAATTTTTGATTTTTTTTTTAATCCTCGTTTTTCATCATTTTTGAGTATGGGCTATAGCCCATATCGTACGGCATACTATAGCACACCGTTTTTCATATATAGCTGTTTTTCATCATTTTTGAGGATTTGAAAAAAATAAAAAACATGGGTTATAGCCCATCGTTTTTTGAATTTTTGAATTTTTTTTTATCCTCTTTTTTCATCATTTTTGAGTATGGGCTATAGCCCATATCGTACGGCATACTATAGCACGCAGTTTTTCATCATTTTTGAGGATTTGAAAAAAAAATCAAAAATTCAAAAAACATGGGTTATAGCCCATCGTTTTTTGAATTTTTGAATTTATTTTATCCTCGTTTTTCATTATTTTTGAGTATGGGCTATAGCCCATATCGTACGGCATACTATAGCACGCCGTTTTTCATCATTTTTGAGGTTTTGAAAAAAAATTAAAAATTAAAAAAAACATGGGTTATAGCCCATCGTTTTTTGAATTAAAAAAATATAGATATCCTCATTTTTCATCATTTTTTAGTATGGGCTATAGCCCATATCGTACAGCATACTATAGCACGCCGTTTTTCATAATTTTTGAGGATTTGAAAAAAATAAAAAAATTCTAAAAACACGGGTTATAGCCCATCGTTTTTTGAATTTTTGATAAAATAAATGTATCCTCGTTTTTCATCATTTTTGAGTATGGACTATAGCCCATATTGTACGGCATACTATAGCACGCCGTTTTTCATCATTTTTGAGGATTTTAAAAAGATAAAAAAATTCAAAAAACATGGGTTATAGCCCATCGTTTTTTGAATTTTTGAATTTCCTTTATCCTCGTTTTTCATCATTTTGAGTATGGGCTATAGCCCATATCGTACGGCATACTATAGCACGCCGTTTTTCATCATTTTTGAGGATTTAAAAAAAAAAAAAAAAAAAAAAAAAAACATGGGTTATAGCCCATCGTTTTTTGAATTAAAAAAATATAGATATCCTAATTTTTCATCATTTTTTAGTATGGGCTATAGCCCATATCGTACAGCATACTATAGCACGCCGTTTTTCATAATTTTTGAGGATTTGAAAAAAATAAAAAAATTCAAAAAACACGGGTTATAGCCCATCGTTTTTTTTATTAAAGAAAATATATATATCCTCATTTTTCATCATTTTTGAGTATGGGCTATAGCCCATATCGTACGGCATACTATAGCACGCCGTTTTTCATCATTTTTGAGGATTTGATTTTTTTTTTTTTTTTTTAAACATGGGTTATAGCCCATCGTTTTTTGAATTAAAAAAAATATATATATCCTCATTTTTCATAATTTTTTAGTATGGGCTATAGCCCATATCGTACGGCATACTATAGCACGCAGTTTTTCATCATTTTTGAGGATTTTAAAAAAACAATCAAAAATTAAAAAACATGGGTCATAGCCCATCGTTTTTTGAATTTTTGAAAAAAACATTATCCTCGTTTTTCATCATTTTTGAGTATGGACTATAGCCCATATCGTACGGCATACTATAGCACGCCGTTTTTCATCATTTTTGAGGATTTGAAACAAATTCAAAAATTCAAAAAACATGGGTTATAGCCCATCGTTTTTTGAATTTTAGATTTTTTTTTTATCCTCTTTTTTCATCATTTTTGAGTATGGGCTATAGCCCATATCGTACGGCATACTATAGCACGCAGTTTTTCATCATTTTTGAGGATTTGAAAAAAAAATCAAAAATTCAAAAAACATGGGTTATAGCCCATCGTTTTTTTAAATTTTGAAAAAAAAAATATCCTCATTTTTCATCATTTTTGAGTATGGGCTATAGCCCATATCGTACGGCATACTATAGCACGCCGTTTTTTCATCATTTTTGAGGATTTGAAAAATATAAAAAAACATGGGTTATAGCCCATCGTTTTTTGAATTAAAAAAATATATATATCCTCATTTTTCATCATTTTTGAGGATTTGAAAAAAAATCTAAAAACATGGGTTATAGTCCATCGTGAATTTTTGAATTTTCTTTATCCTCGTTTTTCATCATTTTGAGTATGGGCTATAGCCCATATCGTACGGCATACTATAGCACGCAGTTTTTCATCATTTTTGAGGATTTGAAAAAAATGAAAAAAAGAAAAAAAATGATGGGTTAGGCCCTATAGCCCATAGTTTTTTTTATTTTTTTATCCTCGTTTTTCATCATTTTGGACCATATCGTACGGCATACTATAGCACGCCGTTTTTCATCATTTTTGCCATTGAACCCCATTGTAAATTTGAAAGCACTATATTTCTAAAACTATGAAACATTTAAAAGATTCCTTTTCAGGCAAACATGTCCACCGTAAGATGAACCTAAGTAGGCTAGAATGGGGTTGCTAGGTGTAAGTATGTAGGACTAGTAGCATGCCAAAGTTTGTGCTATTGCCATAGAGAATGCATTGGCCGTTTAAGTTAAATAACTCAAAAACTACAAAACATAAAAATAAAAAAAAGTTCCAGCATGTGTCTCCACAGTAAGCTGAATAATAAAAAGTGTGAATGGAGTTTCTAGGTGAAAGTGACTTTTGACGTGCCTATAGAGCTGCCATTGAGCCCTATGTCAAATGTCTCAAATTTGAAAGCACTATATTTCTAAAACTATGAAACATTTCAAAGATTCCTTTTCAGGCAAACATGTCCACCGTAAGATGAACCTAAGTAGGCTAGAATGGGGTTGCTAGGTGTAAGTATGTAGGACTAGTAGCATGCCAAAGTTTGTGCTATTGCCATAGAGAATGCATTGGCCGTTTAAGTTAAATAACTCAAAAACTACAAAACATAAAAATAAAAAAAAGTTCCAGCATGTGTCTCCACAGTAAGCTGAATAATAAAAAGTGTGAATGGAGTTTCTAGGTGAAAGTGACTTTTGACGTGTCTATAGAGCTGCCATTGAGCCCTATGTTAAATGTCTCAAATTTGAAAGCACTATATTTCTAAAACTATGAAACATTTCAAAGATTCCTTTTCAAGCAAACATGTCCACCGTAAGATGAACCTAAGTAGGCTAGAATGGGGTTGCTAGGTGTAAGTATGTAGGACTGTTAGCATGCCAAAGTTTGTGCTATTGCCATAGAGAATGCATTGTGTTGCGGAGGATGAGATCTCATCCTCCGCAACACCCATTCTCATACACCGCTATACACCGCAAGGATATGGGCTATAGCCCATATCGTACGGCATACTATACTGTAGCACACCGTTTTTCATCATTTTTGAGGATTTGGAAAAAAATAAAAAAAATAAAAAAACCGATGTGTTATAGCCCATTGTTTTTTTGTTTAAAAAAAAAAAAAAGAATATCCTCGTTTTTCATCATTTTGGACCATGGGCTATAGCCCATATTGTACGGCATACTATAGCACGCCGTTTTTCATCATTTTTGAGGATTTGAAATAAAAAAAAAACGATGGGTTATAGCCCATTGTTTTTTTTTTAATTTTTGAAAAAAGAATTAACCTCATTTTTCATCATTTTTGACCATGGGTTATAGCTCATATCGTACAGCATACTATAGCACGCCGTTTTTCATAATTTTTGAGGATTTGAAAAAAATGAAAAAAACGATGGGTTATAGCCCATTGTTTTTTTTTTAATTTTTGAAAAAAAAAAAAAATCCTCGTTTTTCATCATTTTGGACCATGGGCTATAGCCCATATCGTACGGCATACTATAGCACTCCGTTTTTCATCATTTTTGCCATTGAGCCCCATTGTAAATTTGAAAGCACTATATTTCTAAAACTATGAAACATTTCAAAGATTCCTTTTCAGGCAAACATGTCCACCGTAAGATGAACCTAAGTAGGCTAGAATGGGGTTGCTAGGTGTAAGTATGTAGTTACTAGTGCATGCCAAAGTTTGTGCTATTGCCATAGAGAATGCATTGGGCGTTTAAGTTGAATAACTCATAAACTACAAAACATAAAAATTAAAAAAAGTTCCAGCATGTGTCTCCACAGTAAGCTGAATAATAAAAAGTGTGAATGGAGTTTCTAGGTGAAAGTGACTTTTGACGTGCCTATAGAGCTGCCATTGAGCCCCATGTTAAATGTCTCAAATTTGAAAGCACTATATTTCTAAAACTATGAAACATTTCAAAGTTTCCTTTTCAGGCAAACATGTCCACCGTAAGATGAACCTAAGTAGGCTAGAATGGGGTTGCTAGGTGTAAGTATGTAGGATTAGTAGCATGCCAAAGTTTGTGCTATTGCCATAGAGAATGCATTGGGCGTATAAGTTGAATAACTCATAAACTACAAAACATAAAAATAAAAAAAAGTTCCAGCATGTGTCTCCACAGTAAGCTGAATAATAAAAAGTGTGAATGGAGTTTCTAGGTGAAAGTGACTTTTGACGTGCCTATAGAGCTGCCATTGAGCCCCATGTTAAATGTCTCAAATTTGAAAGCACTATATTTCTAAAACTATGAAACATTTCAAAGTTTCCTTTTCAGGCAAACATGTCCACCGTAAGATGAACCTAAGTAGGCTAGAATGGGGTTGCTAGGTGTAAGTATGTAGTTACTAGTGCATGCCAAAGTTTGTGCTATTGCCATAGAGAATGCATTGGGCGTTTAAGTTAAATAACTCATAAACTACAAAACATAAAAATAAAAAGAAGTTCCAGCATGTGTCTCCACAGTAAGCTGAATAATAAAAAGTGTGAATGGAGTTTCTAGGTGAAAGTGACTTTTGACGTGCCTATAGAGCTGCCATTGAGCCCCATGTTAAATGTCTCAAATTTGAAAGCACTATATTTCTAAAACTATGAAACATTTCAAAGTTTCCTTTTCAGGCAAACATGTCCACCGTAAGATGAACCTAAGTAGGCTAGAATGGGGTTGCTAGGTGTAAGTATGTAGGAATAGTAGCATGCCAAAGTTTGTGCTATTGCCATAGAGAATGCATTGGGCGTTTAAGTTGAATAACTCATAAACTACAAAACATAAAAATAAAACAAAGTTCCAGCATGTGTCTCCACAGTAAGCTGAATAATAAAAAGTGTGAATGGAGTTTCTAGGTGAAAGTGACTTTTGACGTGCCTATAGAGCTGCCATTGAGCCCCATGTTAAATGTCTCAAATTTGAAAGCACTATATTTCTAAAACTATGAAACATTTCAAAGTTTCCTTTTCAGGCAAACATGTCCACCGTAAGATGAACCTAAGTAGGCTAGAATGGGGTTGCTAGGTGTAAGTATGTAGGACTAGTAGCATGCCAAAGTTTGTGCTATTGCCATAGAGAATGCATTGGGCGTTTAAGTTAAATAACTCATAAACTACTAAACATAAAAATAAATAAAAGTTCCAGCATGTGTCTCCACAGTAAGCTGAATAACAAAAAGTGTGAATGGAGTTTCTAGGTGAAAGTGACTTTTGACGTGCCTATAGAGCTGCCATTGAGCCCCATGTTAAATGTCTCAAATTTGAAAGCACTATATTTCTAAAACTATGAAACATTTCAAAGTTTCCTTTTCAGGCAAACATGTCCACCGTAAGATGAACCTAAGTAGGCTAGAATGGGGTTGCTAGGTGTAAGTATGTAGTTACTAGTGCATGCCAAAGTTTGTGCTATTGCCATAGAGAATGCATTGGGCGTTTAAGTTAAATAACTCATAAACTACTAAACATAAAAATAAATAAAAGTTCCAGCATGTGTCTCCACAGTAAGCTGAATAACAAAAAGTGTGAATGGAGTTTCTAGGTGAAAGTGACTTTTGACGTGCCTATAGAGCTGCCATTGAGCCCCATGTTAAATGTCTCAAATTTGAAAGCACTATATTTCTAAAACTATGAAACATTTCAAAGTTTCCTTTTCAGGCAAACATGTCCACCGTAAGATGAACCTAAGTAGGCTAGAATGGGGTTGCTAGGTGTAAGTATGTAGTTACTAGTGCATGCCAAAGTTTGTGCTATTGCCATAGAGAATGCATTGGGCGTTTAAGTTAAATAACTCATAAACTACAAAACATAAAAATAAAAAGAAGTTCCAGCATGTGTCTCCACAGTAAGCTGAATAATAAAAAGTGTGAATGGAGTTTCTAGGTGAAAGTGACTTTTGACGTGCCTATAGAGCTGCCATTGAGCCCCATGTTAAATGTCTCAAATTTGAAAGCACTATATTTCTAAAACTATGAAACATTTCAAAGTTTCCTTTTCAGGCAAACATGTCCACCGTAAGATGAACCTAAGTAGGCTAGAATGGGGTTGCTAGGTGTAAGTATGTAGGAATAGTAGCATGCCAAAGTTTGTGCTATTGCCATAGAGAATGCATTGGGCGTTTAAGTTGAATAACTCATAAACTACAAAACATAAAAATAAAACAAAGTTCCAGCATGTGTCTCCACAGTAAGCTGAATAATAAAAAGTGTGAATGGAGTTTCTAGGTGAAAGTGACTTTTGACGTGCCTATAGAGCTGCCATTGAGCCCCATGTTAAATGTCTCAAATTTGAAAGCACTATATTTCTAAAACTATGAAACATTTCAAAGTTTCCTTTTCAGGCAAACATGTCCACCGTAAGATGAACCTAAGTAGGCTAGAATGGGGTTGCTAGGTGTAAGTATGTAGGACTAGTAGCATGCCAAAGTTTGTGCTATTGCCATAGAGAATGCATTGGGCGTATAAGTTGAATAACTCATAAACTACAAAACATAAAAATAAAAAAAAGTTCCAGCATGTGTCTCCACAGTAAGCTGAATAATAAAAAGTGTGAATGGAGTTTCTAGGTGAAAGTGACTTTTGACGTGCCTATAGAGCTGCCATTGAGCCCCATGTTAAATGTCTCAAATTTGAAAGCACTATATTTCTAAAACTATGAAACATTTCAAAGTTTCCTTTTCAGGCAAACATGTCCACCGTAAGATGAACCTAAGTAGGCTAGAATGGGGTTGCTAGGTGTAAGTATGTAGTTACTAGTGCATGCCAAAGTTTGTGCTATTGCCATAGAGAATGCATTGGGCGTTTAAGTTAAATTACTCATAAACTACTAAACATAAAAATAAATAAAAGTTCCAGCATGTGTCTCCACAGTAAGCTGAATAACAAAAAGTGTGAATGGAGTTTCTAGGTGAAAGTGACTTTTGACGTGCCTATAGAGCTGCCATTGAGCCCCATGTTAAATGTCTCAAATTTGAAAGCACTATATTTCTAAAACTATGAAACATTTCAAAGTTTCCTTTTCAGGCAAACATGTCCACCGTAAGATGAACCTAAGTAGGCTAGAATGGGGTTGCTAGGTGTAAGTATGTAGTTACTAGTGCATGCCAAAGTTTGTGCTATTGCCATAGAGAATGCATTGGGCGTTTAAGTTAAATAACTCATAAACTACTAAACATAAAAATAAATAAAAGTTCCAGCATGTGTCTCCACAGTAAGCTGAATAACAAAAAGTGTGAATGGAGTTTCTAGGTGAAAGTGACTTTTGACGTGCCTATAGAGCTGCCATTGAGCCCCATGTTAAATGTCTCAAATTTGAAAGCACTATATTTCTAAAACTATGAAACATTTCAAAGTTTCCTTTTCAGGCAAACATGTCCACCGTAAGATGAACCTAAGTAGGCTAGAATGGGGTTGCTAGGTGTAAGTATGTAGTTACTAGTGCATGCCAAAGTTTGTGCTATTGCCATAGAGAATGCATTGGGCGTTTAAGTTAAATAACTCATAAACTACTAAACATAAAAATAAATAAAAGTTCCAGCATGTGTCTCCACAGTAAGCTGAATAACAAAAAGTGTGAATGGAGTTTCTAGGTGAAAGTGACTTTTGACGTGCCTATAGAGCTGCCATTGAGCCCCATGTTAAATGTCTCAAATTTGAAAGCACTATATTTCTAAAACTATGAAATTTTTCAAAGTTTCCTTTTCAGGCAAACATGTCCACCGTAAGATGAACCTAAGTAGGCTAGAATGGGGTTGCTAGGTGTAAGTATGTAGTTACTAGTGCATGCCAAAGTTTGTGCTATTGCCATAGAGAATGCATTGGGCGTTTAAGTTAAATAACTCATAAACTACTAAACATAAAAATAAATAAAAGTTCCAGCATGTGTCTCCACAGTAAGCTGAATAACAAAAAGTGTGAATGGAGTTTCTAGGTGAAAGTGACTTTTGACGTGCCTATAGAGCTGCCATTGAGCCCCATGTTAAATGTCTCAAATTTGAAAGCACTATATTTCTAAAACTATGAAACATTTCAAAGTTTCCTTTTCAGGCAAACATGTCCACCGTAAGATGAACCTAAGTAGGCTAGAATGGGGTTGCTAGGTGTAAGTATGTAGTTACTAGTGCATGCCAAAGTTTGTGCTATTGCCATAGAGAATGCATTGGGCGTTTAAGTTAAATAACTCATAAACTACTAAACATAAAAATAAATAAAAGTTCCAGCATGTGTCTCCACAGTAAGCTGAATAATAAAAAGTGTGAATGGAGTTTCTAGGTGAAAGTGACTTTTGACGTGCCTATAGAGCTGCCATTGAGCCCCATGTTAAATGTCTCAAATTTGAAAGCACTATATTTCTAAAACTATGAAACATTTCAAAGATTCCTTTTCAGGCAAACATGTCCACCGTAAGATGAACCTAAGTAGGCTAGAATGGGGTTGCTAGGTGTAAGTATGTAGTTACTAGTGCATGCCAAAGTTTGTGCTATTGCCATAGAGAATGCATTGGGCGTTTAAGTTGAATAACTCATAAACTACAAAACATAAAATAAAATAAAAGTTCCAGCATGTGTCTCCACAGTAAGCTGAATAATAAAAAGTGTGAATGGAGTTTCTAGGTGAAAGTGACTTTTGACGTGCCTATAGGGCTGCCATTGAGCCCCATGTTAAATGTCTCAAATTTGAAAGCACTATATTTCTAAAACTATGAAACATTTCAAAGTTTCCTTTTCAGGCAAAAATGTCCACCGTAAGATGAACCTAAGTAGGCTAGAATGGGGTTGCTAGGTGTAAGTATGTAGGATTAGTAGCATGCCAAAGTTTGTGCTATTGCCATAGAGAATGCATTGGGCGTATAAGTTGAATAACTCATAAACTACAAAACATAAAAATAAAAAAAAGTTCCAGCATGTGTCTCCACAGTAAGCTGAATAATAAAAAGTGTGAATGGAGTTTCTAGGTGAAAGTGACTTTTGACGTGCCTATAGAGCTGCCATTGAGCCCCATGTTAAATGTCTCAAATTTGAAAGCACTATATTTCTAAAACTATGAAACATTTCAAAGTTTCCTTTTCAGGCAAACATGTCCACCGTAAGATGAACCTAAGTAGGCTAGAATGGGGTTGCTAGGTGTAAGTATGTAGTTACTAGTGCATGCCAACGTTTGTGCTATTGCCATAGAGAATGCATTGGGCGTTTAAGTTAAATAACTCATAAACTACAAAACATAAAAATAAATAAAAGTTCCAGCATGTGTCTCCACAGTAAGCTGAATAATAAAAAGTGTGAATGGAGTTTCTAGGTGAAAGTGACTTTTGACGTGCCTATAGAGCTGCCATTGAGCCCCATGTTAAATGTCTCAAATTTGAAAGCACTATATTTCTAAAACTATGAAACATTTCAAAGATTCCTTTTCAGGCAAACATGTCCACCGTAAGATGAACCTAAGTAGGCTAGAATGGGGTTGCTAGGTGTAAGTATGTAGTTACTAGTGCATGCCAAAGTTTGTGCTATTGCCATAGAGAATGCATTGGGCGTTTAAGTTGAATAACTCATAAACTACAAAACATAAAAATAAAAAAAAGTTCCAGCATGTGTCTCCACAGTAAGCTGAATAATAAAAAGTGTGAATGGAGTTTCTAGGTGAAAGTGACTTTTGACGTGCCTATAGAGCTGCCATTGAGCCCCATGTTAAATGTCTCAAATTTGAAAGCACTATATTTCTAAAACTATGAAACATTTCAAAGTTTCCTTTTCAGGCAAACATGTCCACTGTAAGATGAACCTAAGTAGGCTAGAATGGGGTTGCTAGGTGTAAGTATGTAGGATTAGTAGCATGCCAAAGTTTGTGCTATTGCCATAGAGAATGCATTGGGCGTATAAGTTGAATAACTCATAAACTACAAAACATAAAAATAAAAAAAAGTTCCAGCATGTGTCTCCACAGTAAGCTGAATAATAAAAAGTGTGAATGGAGTTTCTAGGTGAAAGTGACTTTTGACGTGCCTATAGAGCTGCCATTGAGCCCCATGTTAAATGTCTCAAATTTGAAAGCACTATATTTCTAAAACTATGAAACATTTCAAAGTTTCCTTTTCAGGCAAACATGTCCACCGTAAGATGAACCTAAGTAGGCTAGAATGGGGTTGCTAGGTGTAAGTATGTAGTTACTAGTGCATGCCAACGTTTGTGCTATTGCCATAGAGAATGCATTGGGCGTTTAAGTTAAATAACTCATAAACTACAAAACATAAAAATAAATAAAAGTTCCAGCATGTGTCTCCACAGTAAGCTGAATAATAAAAAGTGTGAATGGAGTTTCTAGGTGAAAGTGACTTTTGACGTGCCTATAGAGCTGCCATTGAGCCCCATGTTAAATGTCTCAAATTTGAAAGCACTATATTTCTAAAACTATGAAACATTTCAAAGATTCCTTTTCAGGCAAACATGTCCACCGTAAGATGAACCTAAGTAGGCTAGAATGGGGTTGCTAGGTGTAAGTATGTAGTTACTAGTGCATGCCAAAGTTTGTGCTATTGCCATAGAGAATGCATTGGGCGTTTAAGTTGAATAACTCATAAACTACAAAACATAAAAATAAAAAAAAGTTCCAGCATGTGTCTCCACAGTAAGCTGAATAATAAAAAGTGTGAATGGAGTTTCTAGGTGAAAGTGACTTTTGACGTGCCTATAGAGCTGCCATTGAGCCCCATGTTAAATGTCTCAAATTTGAAAGCACTATATTTCTAAAACTATGAAACATTTCAAAGTTTCCTTTTCAGGCAAACATGTCCACTGTAAGATGAACCTAAGTAGGCTAGAATGGGGTTGCTAGGTGTAAGTATGTAGGACTAGTAGCATGCCAAAGTTTGTGCTATTGCCATAGAGAATGCATTGGGCGTTTAAGTTGAATAACTCATAAACTACAAAACATAAAAATAAAAAAAAGTTCCAGCATGTGTCTCCACAGTAAGCTAAATAACAAAAAGTGTGAACGGAGTTTCTAGGTGAAAGTGACTTTTGACGTGCCTATAGAGCTGCCATTGAGCCCCATGTTAAATGTCTCAAATTTGAAAGCACTATATTTCTAAAACTATGAAACATTTCAAAGTTTCCTTTTCAGGCAAACATGTCCACCGTAAGATGAACCTAAGTAGGCTAGAATGGGGTTGCTAGGTGTAAGTATGTAGTTACTAGTGCATGCCAAAGTTTGTGCTATTGCCATAGAGAATGCATTGGGCGTTTAAGTTAAATAACTCATAAACTACAAAACATAAAAATAAATAAAAGTTCCAGCATGTGTCTCCACAGTAAGCTGAATAATAAAAAGTGTGAATGGAGTTTCTAGGTGAAAGTGACTTTTGACGTGCCTATAGAGCTGCCATTGAGCCCCATGTTAAATGTCTCAAATTTGAAAGCACTATATTTCTAAAACTATGAAACATTTCAAAGATTCCTTTTCAGGCAAACATGTCCACCGTAAGATGAACCTAAGTAGGCTAGAATGGGGTTGCTAGGTGTAAGTATGTAGTTACTAGTGCATGCCAAAGTTTGTGCTATTGCCATAGAGAATGCATTGGGCGTTTAAGTTAAATAACTCATAAACTACAAAACATAAAAATAAAAAAAGGTTCCAGCATGTGTCTCCACAGTAAGCTGAATAATAAAAAGTGTGAATGGAGTTTCTACGTGAAAGTGACTTTTGACGTGCCTATAGAGCTGCCATTGAGCCCCATGTTAAATGTCTCAAATTTGAAAGCACTATATTTCTAAAACTATGAAACATTTCAAAGTTTCCTTTTCAGGCAAACATGTCCACCGTAAGATGAACCTAAGTAGGCTAGAATGGGGTTGCTAGGTGTAAGTATGTAGTTACTAGTGCATGCCAAAGTTTGTGCTATTGCCATAGAGAATGCATTGGGCGTTTAAGTTAAATAACTCATAAACTACAAAACATAAAAATAAAAAAAAGTTCCAGCATGTGTCTCCACAGTAAGCTGAATAATAAAAAGTGTGAATGGAGTTTCTAGGTGAAAGTGACTTTTGACGTGCCTATAGAGCTGCCATTGAGCCCCATGTTAAATGTCTCAAATTTGAAAGCACTATATTTCTAAAACTATGAAACATTTCAAAGTTTCCTTTTCAGGCAAACATGTCCACCGTAAGATGAACCTAAGTAGGCTAGAATGGGGTTGCTAGGTGTAAGTATGTAGGACTAGTAGCATGCCAAAGTTTGTGCTATTGCCATAGAGAATGCATTGGGCGTATAAGTTGAATAACTCATAAACTACAAAACATAAAAATAAAAAAAAGTTCCAGCATGTGTCTCCACAGTAAGCTGAATAATAAAAAGTGTGAATGGAGTTTCTAGGTGAAAGTGACTTTTGACGTGCCTATAGAGCTGCCATTGAGCCCCATGTTAAATGTCTCAAATTTGAAAGCACTATATTTCTAAAACTATGAAACATTTCAAAGTTTCCTTTTCAGGCAAACATGTCCACCGTAAGATGAACCTAAGTAGGCTAGAATGGGGTTGCTAGGTGTAAGTATGTAGGACTAGTAGCATGCCAAAGTTTGTGCTATTGCCATAGAGAATGCATTGGGCGTATAAGTTGAATAACTCATAAACTACAAAACATAAAAATAAAAAAAAGTTCCAGCATGTGTCTCCACAGTAAGCTGAATAATAAAAAGTGTGAATGGAGTTTCTAGGTGAAAGTGACTTTTGACGTGCCTATAGAGCTGCCATTGAGCCCCATGTTAAATGTCTCAAATTTGAAAGCACTATATTTCTAAAACTATGAAACATTTCAAAGTTTCCTTTTCAGGCAAACATGTCCACCGTAAGATGAACCTAAGTAGGCTAGAATGGGGTTGCTAGGTGTAAGTATGCAGTTACTAGTGCATGCCAAAGTTTGTGCTATTGCCATAGAGAATGCATTGGGCGTTTAAGTTAAATAACTCATAAACTACAAAGCATAAAAATAAAAAAAAGTTCCAGCATGTGTCTCCACAGTAAGCTGAATAATAAAAAGTGTGAATGGAGTTTCTAGGTGAAAGTGACTTTTGACGTGCCTATAGAGCTGCCATTGAGCCCCATGTTAAATGTCTCAAATTTGAAAGCACTATATTTCTAAAACTATGAAACATTTCAAAGATTCCTTTTCAGGCAAACATGTCCACCGTAAGATAAACCTAAGTAGGCTAGAATGGGGTTGCTAGGTGTAAGTATGTAGTTACTAGTGCATGCCAAAGTTTGTGCTATTGCCATAGAGAATGCATTGGGCGTTTAAGTTAAATAACTCATAAACTACAAAACATAAAAATAAAAAAGGTTCCAGCATGTGTCTCCACAGTAAGCTGAATAATAAAAAGTGTGAATGGAGTTTCTAGGTGAAAGTGACTTTTGACGTGCCTATAGAGCTGCCATTGAGCCCCATGTTAAATGTCTCAAATTTGAAAGCACTATATTTCTAAAACTATGAAACATTTCAAAGTTTCCTTTTCAGGCAAACATGTCCACCGTAAGATGAACCTAAGTAGGCTAGAATGGGGTTGCTAGGTGTAAGTATGTAGTTACTAGTGCATGCCAAAGTTTGTGCTATTGCCATAGAGAATGCATTGGGCGTTTAAGTTAAATAACTCATAAACTACAAAACATAAAAATAAAAAAAAGTTCCAGCATGTGTCTCCACAGTAAGCTGAATAATAAAAAGTGTGAATGGAGTTTCTAGGTGAAAGTGACTTTTGACGTGCCTATAGAGCTGCCATTGAGCCCCATGTTAAATGTCTCAAATTTGAAAGCACTATATTTCTAAAACTATGAAACATTTCAAAGTTTCCTTTTCAGGCAAACATGTCCACCGTAAGATGAACCTAAGTAGGCTAGAATGGGGTTGCTAGGTGTAAGTATGTAGGACTAGTAGCATGCCAAAGTTTGTGCTATTGCCATAGAGAATGCATTGGGCGTTTAAGTTGAATAACTCATAAACTACAAAACATAAAAATAAAAAAAAGTTCCAGCATGTGTCTCCACAGTAAGCTGAATAATAAAAAGTGTGAATGGAGTTTCTAGGTGAAAGTGACTTTTGACGGGCCTATAGAGCTGCCATTGAGCCCCATGTTAAATGTCTCAAATTTGAAAGCACTATATTTCTAAAACTATGAAACATTTCAAAGATTCCTTTTCAGGCAAACATGTCCACCGTAAGATGAACCTAAGTAGGCTAGAATGGGGTTGCTAGGTGTAAGTATGTAGTTACTAGTGCATGCCAAAGTTTGTGCTATTGCCATAGAGAATGCATTGGGCGTTTAAGTTAAATAACTCATAAACTACAAAACATAAAAATAAAAAAAAGTTCCAGCATGTGTCTCCACAGTAAGCTGAATAATAAAAAGTGTGAATGGAGTTTCTAGGTGAAAGTGACTTTTGACGTGCCTATAGAGCTGCCATTGAGCCCCATGTTAAATATCTCAAATTTGAAAGCACTATATTTCTAAAACTATGAAACATTTCAAAGATTCCTTTTCAGGCAAACATGTCCACCGTAAGATGAATCTAAGTAGGCTAGAATGGGGTTGCTAGGTGTAAGTATGTAGTTACTAGTGCATGCCAAAGTTTGTGCTATTGCCATAGAGAATGCATTGGGCGTTTAAGTTAAATAACTCATAAACTACAAAACATAAAAATAAAAAAGGTTCCAGCATGTGTCTCCACAGTAAGCTGAATAATAAAAAGTGTGAATGGAGTTTCTAGGTGAAAGTGACTTTTGACGTGCCTATAGAGCTGCCATTGAGCCCCATGTTAAATGTCTCAAATTTGAAAGCACTATATTTCTAAAACTATGAAACATTTCAAAGTTTCCTTTTCAGGCAAACATGTCCACCGTAAGATGAACCTAAGTAGGCTAGAATGGGGTTGCTAGGTGTAAGTATGTAGTTACTAGTGCATGCCAAAGTTTGTGCTATTGCCATAGAGAATGCATTGGGCGTTTAAGTTAAATAACTCATAAACTACAAAACATAAAAATAAAAAAAAGTTCCAGCATGTGTCTCCACAGTAAGCTGAATAATAAAAAGTGTGAATGGAGTTTCTAGGTGAAAGTGACTTTTGACGTGCCTATAGAGCTGCCATTGAGCCCCATGTTAAATGTCTCAAATTTGAAAGCACTATATTTCTAAAACTATGAAACATTTCAAAGTTTCCTTTTCAGGCAAACATGTCCACCGTAAGATGAACCTAAGTAGGCTAGAATGGGGTTGCTAGGTGTAAGTATGTAGGACTAGTAGCATGCCAAAGTTTGTGCTATTGCCATAGAGAATGCATTGGGCGTTTAAGTTGAATAACTCATAAACTACAAAACATAAAAATAAAAAAAAGTTCCAGCATGTGTCTCCACAGTAAGCTGAATAATAAAAAGTGTGAATGGAGTTTCTAGGTGAAAGTGACTTTTGACGGGCCTATAGAGCTGCCATTGAGCCCCATGTTAAATGTCTCAAATTTGAAAGCACTATATTTCTAAAACTATGAAACATTTCAAAGATTCCTTTTCAGGCAAACATGTCCACCGTAAGATGAACCTAAGTAGGCTAGAATGGGGTTGCTAGGTGTAAGTATGTAGTTACTAGTGCATGCCAAAGTTTGTGCTATTGCCATAGAGAATGCATTGGGCGTTTAAGTTAAATAACTCATAAACTACAAAACATAAAAATAAAAAAAAGTTCCAGCATGTGTCTCCACAGTAAGCTGAATAATAAAAAGTGTGAATGGAGTTTCTAGGTGAAAGTGACTTTTGACGTGCCTATAGAGCTGCCATTGAGCCCCATGTTAAATATCTCAAATTTGAAAGCACTATATTTCTAAAACTATGAAACATTTCAAAGATTCCTTTTCAGGCAAACATGTCCACCGTAAGATGAATCTAAGTAGGCTAGAATGGGGTTGCTAGGTGTAAGTATGTAGGACTAGTAGCATGCCAAAGTTTGTGCTATTGCCATAGAGAATGCATTGGGCGTTTAAGTTGAATAACTCATAAACTACAAAACATAAAAATAAAAAAAAGTTCCAGCATGTGTCTCCACAGTAAGCTGAATAATAAAAAGTGTGAATGGAGTTTCTAGGTGAAAGTGACTTTTGACGTGCCTATAGAGCTGCCATTGAGCCCCATGTTAAATGTCTCAAATTTGAAAGCACTATATTTCTAAAACTATGAAACATTTCAAAGTTTCCTTTTCAGGCAAACATGTCCACCGTAAGATGAACCTAAGTAGGCTAGAATGGGGTTGCTAGGTGTAAGTATGTAGGACTAGTAGCATGCCAAAGTTTGTGCTATTGCCATAGAGAATGCATTGGGCGTATAAGTTGAATAACTCATAAACTACAAAACATAAAAATAAAAAAAAGTTCCAGCATGTGTCTCCACAGTAAGCTGAATAATAAAAAGTGTGAATGGAGTTTCTAGGTGAAAGTGACTTTTGACGTGCCTATAGAGCTGCCATTGAGCCCCATGTTAAATGTCTCAAATTTGAAAGCACTATATTTCTAAAACTATGAAACATTTCAAAGTTTCCTTTTCAGGCAAACATGTCCACCGTAAGATGAACCTAAGTAGGCTAGAATGGGGTTGCTAGGTGTAAGTATGTAGTTACTAGTGCATGCCAAAGTTTGTGCTATTGCCATAGAGAATGCATTGGGCGTTTAAGTTAAATAACTCATAAACTACAAAACATAAAAATAAAAAAAGGTTCCAGCATGTGTCTCCACAGTAAGCTGAATAATAGAAAGTGTGAATGGAGTTTCTACGTGAAAGTGACTTTTGACGTGCCTATAGAGCTGCCATTGAGCCCCATGTTAAATGTCTCAAATTTGAAAGCACTATATTTCTAAAACTATGAAACATTTCAAAGTTTCCTTTTCAGGCAAACATGTCCACCGTAAGATGAACCTAAGTAGGCTAGAATGGGGTTGCTAGGTGTAAGTATGTAGTTACTAGTGCATGCCAAAGTTTGTGCTATTGCCATAGAGAATGCATTGGGCGTTTAAGTTAAATAACTCATAAACTACAAACATAAAAATAAAAAAAAGTTCCAGCATGTGTCTCCACAGTAAGCTGAATAATAAAAAGTGTGAATGGAGTTTCTAGGTGAAAGTGACTTTTGACGTGCCTATAGAGCTGCCATTGAGCCCCATGTTAAATGTCTCAAATTTGAAAGCACTATATTTCTAAAACTATGAAACATTTCAAAGTTTCCTTTTCAGGCAAACATGTCCACCGTAAGATGAACCTAAGTAGGCTAGAATGGGGTTGCTAGGTGTAAGTATGTAGGACTAGTAGCATGCCAAAGTTTGTGCTATTGCCATAGAGAATGCATTGGGCGTTTAAGTTGAATAACTCATAAACTACAAAACATAAAAATAAAAAAAAGTTCCAGCATGTGTCTCCACAGTAAGCTGAATAATAAAAAGTGTGAATGGAGTTTCTAGGTGAAAGTGACTTTTGACGGGCCTATAGAGCTGCCATTGAGCCCCATGTTAAATGTCTCAAATTTGAAAGCACTATATTTCTAAAACTATGAAACATTTCAAAGATTCCTTTTCAGGCAAACATGTCCACCGTAAGATGAACCTAAGTAGGCTAGAATGGGGTTGCTAGGTGTAAGTATGTAGTTACTAGTGCATGCCAAAGTTTGTGCTATTGCCATAGAGAATGCATTGGGCGTTTAAGTTAAATAACTCATAAACTACAAAACATAAAAATAAAAAAAAGTTCCAGCATGTGTCTCCACAGTAAGCTGAATAATAAAAAGTGTGAATGGAGTTTCTAGGTGAAAGTGACTTTTGACGTGCCTATAGAGCTGCCATTGAGCCCCATGTTAAATGTCTCAAATTTGAAAGCACTATATTTCTAAAACTATGAAACATTTCAAAGTTTCCTTTTCAGGCAAACATGTCCACCGTAAGATGAACCTAAGTAGGCTAGAATGGGGTTGCTAGGTGTAAGTATGTAGGACTAGTAGCATGCCAAAGTTTGTGCTATTGCCATAGAGAATGCATTGGGCGTATAAGTTGAATAACTCATAAACTACAAAACATAAAAATAAAAAAAAGTTCCAGCATGTGTCTCCACAGTAAGCTGAATAATAAAAAGTGTGAATGGAGTTTCTAGGTGAAAGTGACTTTTGACGTGCCTATAGAGCTGCCATTGAGCCCCATGTTAAATGTCTCAAATTTGAAAGCACTATATTTCTAAAACTATGAAACATTTCAAAGTTTCCTTTTCAGGCAAACATGTCCACCGTAAGATGAACCTAAGTAGGCTAGAATGGGGTTGCTAGGTGTAAGTATGTAGTTACTAGTGCATGCCAAAGTTTGTGCTATTGCCATAGAGAATGCATTGGGCGTTTAAGTTAAATAACTCATAAACTACAAAACATAAAAATAAAAAAAAGTTCCAGCATGTGTCTCCACAGTAAGCTGAATAATAAAAAGTGTGAATGGAGTTTCTAGGTGAAAGTGACTTTTGACGGGCCTATAGAGCTGCCATTGAGCCCCATGTTAAATGTCTCAAATTTGAAAGCACTATATTTCTAAAACTATGAAACATTTCAAAGATTCCTTTTCAGGCAAACATGTCCACCGTAAGATGAACCTAAGTAGGCTAGAATGGGGTTGCTAGGTGTAAGTATGTAGTTACTAGTGCATGCCAAAGTTTGTGCTATTGCCATAGAGAATGCATTGGGCGTTTAAGTTAAATAACTCATAAACTACAAAACATAAAAATAAAAAAAAGTTCCAGCATGTGTCTCCACAGTAAGCTGAATAATAAAAAGTGTGAATGGAGTTTCTAGGTGAAAGTGACTTTTGACGTGCCTATAGAGCTGCCATTGAGCCCCATGTTAAATATCTCAAATTTGAAAGCACTATATTTCTAAAACTATGAAACATTTCAAAGATTCCTTTTCAGGCAAACATGTCCACCGTAAGATGAATCTAAGTAGGCTAGAATGGGGTTGCTAGGTGTAAGTATGTAGGACTAGTAGCATGCCAAAGTTTGTGCTATTGCCATAGAGAATGCATTGGGCGTTTAAGTTGAATAACTCATAAACTACAAAACATAAAAATAAAAAAAAGTTCCAGCATGTGTCTCCACAGTAAGCTGAATAATAAAAAGTGTGAATGGAGTTTCTAGGTGAAAGTGACTTTTGACGTGCCTATAGAGCTGCCATTGAGCCCCATGTTAAATGTCTCAAATTTGAAAGCACTATATTTCTAAAACTATGAAACATTTCAAAGTTTCCTTTTCAGGCAAACATGTCCACCGTAAGATGAACCTAAGTAGGCTAGAATGGGGTTGCTAGGTGTAAGTATGTAGTTACTAGTGCATGCCAAAGTTTGTGCTATTGCTATAGAGAATGCATTGGGCGTTTAAGTTAAATAACTCATAAACTACAAAACATAAAAATAAAAAAAAGTTCCAGCATGTGTCTCCACAGTAAGCTGAATAATAAAAAGTGTGAATGGAGTTTCTAGGTGAAAGTGACTTTTGACGGGCCTATAGAGCTGCCATTGAGCCCCATGTTAAATGTCTCAAATTTGAAAGCACTATATTTCTAAAACTATGAAACATTTCAAAGATTCCTTTTCAGGCAAACATGTCCACCGTAAGATGAACCTAAGTAGGCTAGAATGGGGTTGCTAGGTGTAAGTATGTAGTTACTAGTGCATGCCAAAGTTTGTGCTATTGCCATAGAGAATGCATTGGGCGTTTAAGTTAAATAACTCATAAACTACAAAACATAAAAATAAAAAAAAGTTCCAGCATGTGTCTCCACAGTAAGCTGAATAATAAAAAGTGTGAATGGAGTTTCTAGGTGAAAGTGACTTTTGACGTGCCTATAGAGCTGCCATTGAGCCCCATGTTAAATGTCTCAAATTTGAAAGCACTATATTTCTAAAACTATGAAACATTTCAAAGTTTCCTTTTCAGGCAAACATGTCCACCGTAAGATGAACCTAAGTAGGCTAGAATGGGGTTGCTAGGTGTAAGTATGTAGGACTAGTAGCATGCCAAAGTTTGTGCTATTGCCATAGAGAATGCATTGGGCGTATAAGTTGAATAACTCATAAACTACAAAACATAAAAATAAAAAAAAGTTCCAGCATGTGTCTCCACAGTAAGCTGAATAATAAAAAGTGTGAATGGAGTTTCTAGGTGAAAGTGACTTTTGACGTGCCTATAGAGCTGCCATTGAGCCCCATGTTAAATGTCTCAAATTTGAAAGCACTATATTTCTAAAACTATGAAACATTTCAAAGTTTCCTTTTCAGGCAAACATGTCCACCGTAAGATGAACCTAAGTAGGCTAGAATGGGGTTGCTAGGTGTAAGTATGTAGTTACTAGTGCATGCCAAAGTTTGTGCTATTGCCATAGAGAATGCATTGGGCGTTTAAGTTAAATAACTCATAAACTACAAAACATAAAAATAAAAAAAAGTTCCAGCATGTGTCTCCACAGTAAGCTGAATAATAAAAAGTGTGAATGGAGTTTCTAGGTGAAAGTGACTTTTGACGGGCCTATAGAGCTGCCATTGAGCCCCATGTTAAATGTCTCAAATTTGAAAGCACTATATTTCTAAAACTATGAAACATTTCAAAGATTCCTTTTCAGGCAAACATGTCCACCGTAAGATGAACCTAAGTAGGCTAGAATGGGGTTGCTAGGTGTAAGTATGTAGTTACTAGTGCATGCCAAAGTTTGTGCTATTGCCATAGAGAATGCATTGGGCGTTTAAGTTAAATAACTCATAAACTACAAAACATAAAAATAAAAAAAAGTTCCAGCATGTGTCTCCACAGTAAGCTGAATAATAAAAAGTGTGAATGGAGTTTCTAGGTGAAAGTGACTTTTGACGTGCCTATAGAGCTGCCATTGAGCCCCATGTTAAATATCTCAAATTTGAAAGCACTATATTTCTAAAACTATGAAACATTTCAAAGATTCCTTTTCAGGCAAACATGTCCACCGTAAGATGAATCTAAGTAGGCTAGAATGGGGTTGCTAGGTGTAAGTATGTAGGACTAGTAGCATGCCAAAGTTTGTGCTATTGCCATAGAGAATGCATTGGGCGTTTAAGTTGAATAACTCATAAACTACAAAACATAAAAATAAAAAAAAGTTCCAGCATGTGTCTCCACAGTAAGCTGAATAATAAAAAGTGTGAATGGAGTTTCTAGGTGAAAGTGACTTTTGACGTGCCTATAGAGCTGCCATTGAGCCCCATGTTAAATGTCTCAAATTTGAAAGCACTATATTTCTAAAACTATGAAACATTTCAAAGTTTCCTTTTCAGGCAAACATGTCCACCGTAAGATGAACCTAAGTAGGCTAGAATGGGGTTGCTAGGTGTAAGTATGTAGGACTAGTAGCATGCCAAAGTTTGTGCTATTGCCATAGAGAATGCATTGGGCGTATAAGTTGAATAACTCATAAACTACAAAACATAAAAATAAAAAAAAGTTCCAGCATGTGTCTCCACAGTAAGCTGAATAATAAAAAGTGTGAATGGAGTTTCTAGGTGAAAGTGACTTTTGACGTGCCTATAGAGCTGCCATTGAGCCCCATGTTAAATGTCTCAAATTTGAAAGCACTATATTTCTAAAACTATGAAACATTTCAAAGTTTCCTTTTCAGGCAAACATGTCCACCGTAAGATGAACCTAAGTAGGCTAGAATGGGGTTGCTAGGTGTAAGTATGTAGTTACTAGTGCATGCCAAAGTTTGTGCTATTGCTATAGAGAATGCATTGGGCGTTTAAGTTAAATAACTCATAAACTACAAAACATAAAAATAAAAAAAGGTTCCAGCATGTGTCTCCACAGTAAGCTGAATAATAGAAAGTGTGAATGGAGTTTCTACGTGAAAGTGACTTTTGACGTGCCTATAGAGCTGCCATTGAGCCCCATGTTAAATGTCTCAAATTTGAAAGCACTATATTTCTAAAACTATGAAACATTTCAAAGTTTCCTTTTCAGGCAAACATGTCCACCGTAAGATGAACCTAAGTAGGCTAGAATGGGGTTGCTAGGTGTAAGTATGTAGTTACTAGTGCATGCCAAAGTTTGTGCTATTGCCATAGAGAATGCATTGGGCGTTTAAGTTAAATAACTCATAAACTACAAAACATAAAAATAAAAAAAAGTTCCAGCATGTGTCTCCACAGTAAGCTGAATAATAAAAAGTGTGAATGGAGTTTCTAGGTGAAAGTGACTTTTGACGTGCCTATAGAGCTGCCATTGAGCCCCATGTTAAATGTCTCAAATTTGAAAGCACTATATTTCTAAAACTATGAAACATTTCAAAGTTTCCTTTTCAGGCAAACATGTCCACCGTAAGATGAACCTAAGTAGGCTAGAATGGGGTTGCTAGGTGTAAGTATGTAGGACTAGTAGCATGCCAAAGTTTGTGCTATTGCCATAGAGAATGCATTGGGCGTTTAAGTTGAATAACTCATAAACTACAAAACATAAAAATAAAAAAAAGTTCCAGCATGTGTCTCCACAGTAAGCTGAATAATAAAAAGTGTGAATGGAGTTTCTAGGTGAAAGTGACTTTTGACGGGCCTATAGAGCTGCCATTGAGCCCCATGTTAAATGTCTCAAATTTGAAAGCACTATATTTCTAAAACTATGAAACATTTCAAAGATTCCTTTTCAGGCAAACATGTCCACCGTAAGATGAACCTAAGTAGGCTAGAATGGGGTTGCTAGGTGTAAGTATGTAGTTACTAGTGCATGCCAAAGTTTGTGCTATTGCCATAGAGAATGCATTGGGCGTTTAAGTTAAATAACTCATAAACTACAAAACATAAAAATAAAAAAAAGTTCCAGCATGTGTCTCCACAGTAAGCTGAATAATAAAAAGTGTGAATGGAGTTTCTAGGTGAAAGTGACTTTTGACGTGCCTATAGAGCTGCCATTGAGCCCCATGTTAAATGTCTCAAATTTGAAAGCACTATATTTCTAAAACTATGAAACATTTCAAAGATTCCTTTTCAGGCAAACATGTCCACCGTAAGATGAATCTAAGGCCTCTTTTAGACGGCGACCATCTCCATTTAACACGTCAAAGTCCCGTTGCGTTCTCATTTTTTTGGACCATTTACATGAGAACGCACACTTGAATGAACACGCTACAAAGTGCATGCATATATATGCCAGGTCGCTAGGTGGCGCGTGTCCTTGTGGGGTCCGTGTGACGCAGCGCTTATATAAACCATAGACATAAGTCACGCATGCGTAGAACAACTTCCGTTCTTCTTCTACACAGAAAGTAAACAAACGTCGCGTCCTCATCACACCTCCAGCAAACCGGACTATCCGACATGGTTGTTGTTGTTCGTTTCCCCTAGCAACTGACGCATGCCTATGACACCATGTAAAAACGTAGGACACGGGGCGAGCCGACCAGAGCTGACGTAAGCCATGATGTCACAAGTTTTGCGGATCCACCGTTTTGCCTGTTTATATGGAGACCATAGGAAACGGTGTTCTAAAAGATTTCCACTCTGGGAGGTGGTTTCACTTCGTTGCGTTTTCACCTCCTGTGAACACGGTTCTCGTCTAAATGACAGCAGCAAACGATACTTTATTTTGCCGTTTTTTATGAACACCATCCTCGTGTAAATAGCACCTAAGTAGGCTAGAATGGGGTTGCTAGGTGTAAGTATGTAGGACTAGTAGCATGCCAAAGTTTGTGCTATTGCCATAGAGAATGCATTGGGCGTTTAAGTTGAATAACTCATAAACTACAAAACATAAAAATAAAAAAAAGTTCCAGCATGTGTCTCCACAGTAAGCTGAATAATAAAAAGTGTGAATGGAGTTTCTAGGTGAAAGTGACTTTTGACGTGCCTATAGAGCTGCCATTGAGCCCCATGTTAAATGTCTCAAATTTGAAAGCACTATATTTCTAAAACTATGAAACATTTCAAAGTTTCCTTTTCAGGCAAACATGTCCACCGTAAGATGAACCTAAGTAGGCTAGAATGGGGTTGCTAGGTGTAAGTATGTAGGACTAGTAGCATGCCAAAGTTTGTGCTATTGCCATAGAGAATGCATTGGGCGTATAAGTTGAATAACTCATAAACTACAAAACATAAAAATAAAAAGAAGTTCCAGCATGTGTCTCCACAGTAAGCTGAATAATAAAAAGTGTGAATGGAGTTTCTAGGTGAAAGTGACTTTTGACGTGCCTATAGAGCTGCCATTGAGCCCCATGTTAAATGTCTCAAATTTGAAAGCACTATATTTCTAAAACTATGAAACATTTCAAAGTTTCCTTTTCAGGCAAACATGTCCACCGTAAGATGAACCTAAGTAGGCTAGAATGGGGTTGCTAGGTGTAAGTATGTAGTTACTAGTGCATGCCAAAGTTTGTGCTATTGCCATAGAGAATGCATTGGGCGTTTAAGTTAAATAACTCATAAACTACAAAACATAAAAATAAAAAAAGGTTCCAGCATGTGTCTCCACAGTAAGCTGAATAATAGAAAGTGTGAATGGAGTTTCTACGTGAAAGTGACTTTTGACGTGCCTATAGAGCTGCCATTGAGCCCCATGTTAAATGTCTCAAATTTGAAAGCACTATATTTCTAAAACTATGAAACATTTCAAAGTTTCCTTTTCAGGCAAACATGTCCACCGTAAGATGAACCTAAGTAGGCTAGAATGGGGTTGCTAGGTGTAAGTATGTAGTTACTAGTGCATGCCAAAGTTTGTGCTATTGCCATAGAGAATGCATTGGGCGTTTAAGTTAAATAACTCATAAACTACAAAACATAAAAATAAAAAAAAGTTCCAGCATGTGTCTCCACAGTAAGCTGAATAATAAAAAGTGTGAATGGAGTTTCTAGGTGAAAGTGACTTTTGACGTGCCTATAGAGCTGCCATTGAGCCCCATGTTAAATGTCTCAAATTTGAAAGCACTATATTTCTAAAACTATGAAACATTTCAAAGTTTCCTTTTCAGGCAAACATGTCCACCGTAAGATGAACCTAAGTAGGCTAGAATGGGGTTGCTAGGTGTAAGTATGTAGTTACTAGTGCATGCCAAAGTTTGTGCTATTGCCATAGAGAATGCATTGGGCGTTTAAGTTAAATAACTCATAAACTACAAAACATAAAAATAAAAAAAGTTCCAGCATGTGTCTCCACAGTAAGCTGAATAATAAAAAGTGTGAATGGAGTTTCTAGGTGAAAGTGACTTTTGACGTGCCTATAGAGCTGCCATTGAGCCCCATGTTAAATGTCTCAAATTTGAAAGCACTATATTTCTAAAACTATGAAACATTTCAAAGATTCCTTTTCAGGCAAACATGTCCACCGTAAGATAAACCTAAGTAGGCTAGAATGGGGTTGCTAGGTGTAAGTATGTAGTTACTAGTGCATGCCAAAGTTTGTGCTATTGCCATAGAGAATGCATTGGGCGTTTAAGTTAAATAACTCATAAACTACAAAACATAAAAATAAAAAAAAGTTCCAGCATGTGTCTCCACAGTAAGCTGAATAATAAAAAGTGTGAATGGAGTTTCTAGGTGAAAGTGACTTTTGACGTGCCTATAGAGCTGCCATTGAGCCCCATGTTAAATGTCTCAAATTTGAAAGCACTATATTTCTAAAACTATGAAACATTTCAAAGATTCCTTTTCAGGCAAACATGTCCACCGTAAGATAAACCTAAGTAGGCTAGAATGGGGTTGCTAGGTGTAAGTATGTAGTTACTAGTGCATGCCAAAGTTTGTGCTATTGCCATAGAGAATGCATTGGGCGTTTAAGTTAAATAACTCATAAACTACAAAACATAAAAATAAAAAAAGGTTCCAGCATGTGTCTCCACAGTAAGCTGAATAATAAAAAGTGTGAATGGAGTTTCTAGGTGAAAGTGACTTTTGACGTGCCTATAGAGCTGCCATTGAGCCCCATGTTAAATGTCTCAAATTTGAAAGCACTATATTTCTAAAACTATGAAACATTTCAAAGTTTCCTTTTCAGGCAAACATGTCCACCGTAAGATGAACCTAAGTAGGCTAGAATGGGGTTGCTAGGTGTAAGTATGTAGTTACTAGTGCATGCCAAAGTTTGTGCTATTGCCATAGAGAATGCATTGGGCGTTTAAGTTAAATAACTCATAAACTACAAAACATAAAAATAAAAATAAGTTCCAGCATGTGTCTCCACAGTAAGCTGAATAATAAAAAGTGTGAATGGAGTTTCTAGGTGAAAGTGACTTTTGACGTGCCTATAGAGCTGCCATTGAGCCCCATGTTAAATGTCTCAAATTTGAAAGCACTATATTTCTAAAACTATGAAACATTTCAAAGATTCCTTTTCAGGCAAACATGTCCACCGTAAGATAAACCTAAGTAGGCTAGAATGGGGTTGCTAGGTGTAAGTATATAGTTACTAGTGCATGCCAAAGTTTGTGCTATTGCCATAGAGAATGCATTGGGCGTTTAAGTTAAATAACTCATAAACTACAAAACATAAAAATAAAAAAAAGTTCCAGCATGTGTCTCCACAGTAAGCTGAATAATAAAAAGTGTGAATGGAGTTTCTAGGTGAAAGTGACTTTTGACGTGCCTATAGAGCTGCCATTGAGCCCCATGTTAAATGTCTCAAATTTGAAAGCACTATATTTCTAAAACTATGAAACATTTCAAAGATTCCTTTTCAGGCAAACATGTCCACCGTAAGATAAACCTAAGTAGGCTAGAATGGGGTTGCTAGGTGTAAGTATGTAGTTACTAGTGCATGCCAAAGTTTGTGCTATTGCCATAGAGAATGCATTGGGCGTTTAAGTTAAATAACTCATAAACTACAAAACATAAAAATAAAAAAAGGTTCCAGCATGTGTCTCCACAGTAAGCTGAATAATAAAAAGTGTGAATGGAGTTTCTAGGTGAAAGTGACTTTTGACGTGCCTATAGAGCTGCCATTGAGCCCCATGTTAAATGTCTCAAATTTGAAAGCACTATATTTCTAAAACTATGAAACATTTCAAAGTTTCCTTTTCAGGCAAACATGTCCACCGTAAGATGAACCTAAGTAGGCTAGAATGGGGTTGCTAGGTGTAAGTATGTAGTTACTAGTGCATGCCAAAGTTTGTGCTATTGCCATAGAGAATGCATTGGGCGTTTAAGTTAAATAATTCATAAACTACAAAACATAAAAATAAAAAAAAGTTCCAGCATGTGTCTCCACAGTAAGCTGAATAATAAAAAGTGTGAATGGAGTTTCTAGGTGAAAGTGACTTTTGACGTGCCTATAGAGCTGCCATTGAGCCCCATGTTAAATGTCTCAAATTTGAAAGCACTATATTTCTAAAACTATGAAACATTTCAAAGTTTCCTTTTCAGGCAAACATGTCCACCGTAAGATGAACCTAAGTAGGCTAGAATGGGGTTGCTAGGTGTAAGTATGTAGGACTAGTAGCATGCCAAAGTTTGTGCTATTGCCATAGAGAATGCATTGGGCGTTTAAGTTGAATAACTCATAAACTACAAAACATAAAAATAAAAAAAAGTTCCAGCATGTGTCTCCACAGTAAGCTGAATAATAAAAAGTGTGAATGGAGTTTCTAGGTGAAAGTGACTTTTGACGGGCCTATAGAGCTGCCATTTTTGCCCCATGTTAAATGTCTCAAATTTGAAAGCACTATATTTCTAAAACTATGAAACATTTCAAAGATTCCTTTTCAGGCAAACATGTCCACCGTAAGATGAACCTAAGTAGGCTAGAATGGGGTTGCTAGGTGTAAGTATGTAGTTACTAGTGCATGCCAAAGTTTGTGCTATTGCCATAGAGAATGCATTGGGCGTTTAAGTTAAATAACTCATAAACTACAAAACATAAAAATAAAAAAAAGTTCCAGCATGTGTCTCCACAGTAAGCTGAATAATAAAAAGTGTGAATGGAGTTTCTAGGTGAAAGTGACTTTTGACGTGCCTATAGAGCTGCCATTGAGCCCCATGTTAAATGTCTCAAATTTGAAAGCACTATATTTCTAAAACTATGAAACATTTCAAAGATTCCTTTTCAGGCAAACATGTCCACCGTAAGATGAATCTAAGTAGGCTAGAATGGGGTTGCTAGGTGTAAGTATGTAGGACTAGTAGCATGCCAAAGTTTGTGCTATTGCCATAGAGAATGCATTGGGCGTTTAAGTTGAATAACTCATAAACTACAAAACATAAAAATAAAAAAAAGTTCCAGCATGTGTCTCCACAGTAAGCTGAATAATAAAAAGTGTGAATGGAGTTTCTAGGTGAAAGTGACTTTTGACGTGCCTATAGAGCTGCCATTGAGCCCCATGTTAAATGTCTCAAATTTGAAAGCACTATATTTCTAAAACTATGAAACATTTCAAAGTTTCCTTTTCAGGCAAACATGTCCACCGTAAGATGAACCTAAGTAGGCTAGAATGGGGTTGCTAGGTGTAAGTATGTAGGACTAGTAGCATGCCAAAGTTTGTGCTATTGCCATAGAGAATGCATTGGGCGTATAAGTTGAATAACTCATAAACTACAAAACATAAAAATAAAAAAAAGTTCCAGCATGTGTCTCCACAGTAAGCTGAATAATAAAAAGTGTGAATGGAGTTTCTAGGTGAAAGTGACTTTTGACGTGCCTATAGAGCTGCCATTGAGCCCCATGTTAAATGTCTCAAATTTGAAAGCACTATATTTCTAAAACTATGAAACATTTCAAAGTTTCCTTTTCAGGCAAACATGTCCACCGTAAGATGAACCTAAGTAGGCTAGAATGGGGTTGCTAGGTGTAAGTATGTAGTTACTAGTGCATGCCAAAGTTTGTGCTATTGCCATAGAGAATGCATTGGGCGTTTAAGTTAAATAACTCATAAACTACAAAACATAAAAATAAAAAAAGGTTCCAGCATGTGTCTCCACAGTAAGCTGAATAATAGAAAGTGTGAATGGAGTTTCTACGTGAAAGTGACTTTTGACGTGCCTATAGAGCTGCCATTGAGCCCCATGTTAAATGTCTCAAATTTGAAAGCACTATATTTCTAAAACTATGAAACATTTCAAAGTTTCCTTTTCAGGCAAACATGTCCACCGTAAGATGAACCTAAGTAGGCTAGAATGGGGTTGCTAGGTGTAAGTATGTAGTTACTAGTGCATGCCAAAGTTTGTGCTATTGCCATAGAGAATGCATTGGGCGTTTAAGTTAAATAACTCATAAACTACAAAACATAAAAATAAAAAAAAGTTCCAGCATGTGTCTCCACAGTAAGCTGAATAATAAAAAGTGTGAATGGAGTTTCTAGGTGAAAGTGACTTTTGACGTGCCTATAGAGCTGCCATTGAGCCCCATGTTAAATGTCTCAAATTTGAAAGCACTATATTTCTAAAACTATGAAACATTTCAAAGTTTCCTTTTCAGGCAAACATGTCCACCGTAAGATGAACCTAAGTAGGCTAGAATGGGGTTGCTAGGTGTAAGTATGTAGTTACTAGTGCATGCCAAAGTTTGTGCTATTGCCATAGAGAATGCATTGGGCGTTTAAGTTGAATAACTCATAAACTACAAAACATAAAAAAAAAAAAAAGGTTCCAGCATGTGTCTCCACAGTAAGCTGAATAATAAAAAGTGTGAATGGAGTTTCTAGGTGAAAGTGACTTTTGACGTGCCTATAGGGCTGCCATTGAGCCCCATGTTAAATGTCTCAAATTTGAAAGCACTATATTTCTAAAACTATGAAACATTTCAAAGTTTCCTTTTCAGGCAAACATGTCCACCGTAAGATGAACCTAAGTAGGCTAGAATGGGGTTGCTAGGTGTAAGTATGTAGGACTAGTAGCATGCCAAAGTTTGTGCTATTGCCATAGAGAATGCATTGGGCGTTTAAGTTGAATAACTCATAAACTACAAAACATAAAAATAAAAAAAAGTTCCAGCATGTGTCTCCACAGTAAGCTGAATAATAAAAAGTGTGAATGGAGTTTCTAGGTGAAAGTGACTTTTGACGGGCCTATAGAGCTGCCATTGAGCCCCATGTTAAATGTCTCAAATTTGAAAGCACTATATTTCTAAAACTATGAAACATTTCAAAGATTCCTTTTCAGGCAAACATGTCCACCGTAAGATGAACCTAAGTAGGCTAGAATGGGGTTGCTAGGTGTAAGTATGTAGTTACTAGTGCATGCCAAAGTTTGTGCTATTGCCATAGAGAATGCATTGGGCGTTTAAGTTAAATAACTCATAAACTACAAAACATAAAAATAAAAAAAAGTTCCAGCATGTGTCTCCACAGTAAGCTGAATAATAAAAAGTGTGAATGGAGTTTCTAGGTGAAAGTGACTTTTGACGTGCCTATAGAGCTGCCATTGAGCCCCATGTTAAATGTCTCAAATTTGAAAGCACTATATTTCTAAAACTATGAAACATTTCAAAGATTCCTTTTCAGGCAAACATGTCCACCGTAAGATGAATCTAAGTAGGCTAGAATGGGGTTGCTAGGTGTAAGTATGTAGGACTAGTAGCATGCCAAAGTTTGTGCTTTTGCCATAGAGAATGCATTGGGCGTTTAAGTTGAAAAACTCATAAACTACAAAACATAAAAATAAAAAAAAGTTCCAGCATGTGTCTCCACAGTAAGCTGAATAATAAAAAGTGTGAATGGAGTTTCTAGGTGAAAGTGACTTTTGACGTGCCTATAGAGCTGCCATTGAGCCCCATGTTAAATGTCTCAAATTTGAAAGCACTATATTTCTAAAACTATGAAACATTTCAAAGTTTCCTTTTCAGGCAAACATGTCCACCGTAAGATGAACCTAAGTAGGCTAGAATGGGGTTGCTAGGTGTAAGTATGTAGGACTAGTAGCATGCCAAAGTTTGTGCTATTGCCATAGAGAATGCATTGGGCGTATAAGTTGAATAACTCATAAACTACAAAACATAAAAATAAAAAAAAGTTCCAGCATGTGTCTCCACAGTAAGCTGAATAATAAAAAGTGTGAATGGAGTTTCTAGGTGAAAGTGACTTTTGACGTGCCTATAGAGCTGCCATTGAGCCCCATGTTAAATGTCTCAAATTTGAAAGCACTATATTTCTAAAACTATGAAACATTTCTAAGTTTCCTTTTCAGGCAAACATGTCCACCGTAAGATGAACCTAAGTAGGCTAGAATGGGGTTGCTAGGTGTAAGTATGTAGTTACTAGTGCATGCCAAAGTTTGTGCTATTGCCATAGAGAATGCATTGGGCGTTTAAGTTAAATAACTCATAAACTACAAAACATAAAAATAAAAAAAGGTTCCAGCATGTGTCTCCACAGTAAGCTGAATAATAGAAAGTGTGAATGAAGTTTCTACGTGAAAGTGACTTTTGACGTGCCTATAGAGCTGCCATTGAGCCCCATGTTAAATGTCTCAAATTTGAAAGCACTATATTTCTAAAACTATGAAACATTTCAAAGTTTCCTTTTCAGGCAAACATGTCCACCGTAAGATGAACCTAAGTAGGCTAGAATGGGGTTGCTAGGTGTAAGTATGTAGTTACTAGTGCATGCCAAAGTTTGTGCTATTGCCATAGAGAATGCATTGGGCGTTTAAGTTAAATAACTCATAAACTACAAAACATAAAAATAAAAAAAAGTTCCAGCATGTGTCTCCACAGTAAGCTGAATAATAAAAAGTGTGAATGGAGTTTCTAGGTGAAAGTGACTTTTGACGTGCCTATAGAGCTGCCATTGAGCCCCATGTTAAATGTCTCAAATTTGAAAGCACTATATTTCTAAAACTATGAAACATTTCAAAGTTTCCTTTTCAGGCAAACATGTCCACCGTAAGATGAACCTAAGTAGGCTAGAATGGGGTTGCTAGGTGTAAGTATGTAGTTACTAGTGCATGCCAAAGTTTGTGCTATTGCCATAGAGAATGCATTGGGCGTTTAAGTTAAATAACTCATAAACTACAAAACATAAAAATAAAAAAAGGTTCCAGCATGTGTCTCCACAGTAAGCTGAATAATAGAAAGTGTGAATGGAGTTTCTACGTGAAAGTGACTTTTGACGTGCCTATAGAGCTGCCATTGAGCCCCATGTTAAATGTCTCAAATTTGAAAGCACTATATTTCTAAAACTATGAAACATTTCAAAGTTTCCTTTTCAGGCAAACATGTCCACCGTAAGATGAACCTAAGTAGGCTAGAATGGGGTTGCTAGGTGTAAGTATGTAGTTACTAGTGCATGCCAAAGTTTGTGCTATTGCCATAGAGAATGCATTGGGCGTTTAAGTTAAATAACTCATAAACTACAAAACATAAAAATAAAAAAAAGTTCCAGCATGTGTCTCCACAGTAAGCTGAATAATAAAAAGTGTGAATGGAGTTTCTAGGTGAAAGTGACTTTTGACGTGCCTATAGAGCTGCCATTGAGCCCCATGTTAAATGTCTCAAATTTGAAAGCACTATATTTCTAAAACTATGAAACATTTCAAAGTTTCCTTTTCAGGCAAACATGTCCACCGTAAGATGAACCTAAGTAGGCTAGAATGGGGTTGCTAGGTGTAAGTATGTAGTTACTAGTGCATGCCAAAGTTTGTGCTATTGCCATAGAGAATGCATTGGGCGTTTAAGTTGAATAACTCATAAACTACAAAACATAAAAAAAAAAAAAAGGTTCCAGCATGTGTCTCCACAGTAAGCTGAATAATAAAAAGTGTGAATGGAGTTTCTAGGTGAAAGTGACTTTTGACGTGCCTATAGGGCTGCCATTGAGCCCCATGTTAAATGTCTCAAATTTGAAAGCACTATATTTCTAAAACTATGAAACATTTCAAAGTTTCCTTTTCAGGCAAACATGTCCACCGTAAGATGAACCTAAGTAGGCTAGAATGGGGTTGCTAGGTGTAAGTATGTAGGACTAGTAGCATGCCAAAGTTTGTGCTATTGCCATAGAGAATGCATTGGGCGTTTAAGTTGAATAACTCATAAACTACAAAACATAAAAATAAAAAAAAGTTCCAGCATGTGTCTCCACAGTAAGCTGAATAATAAAAAGTGTGAATGGAGTTTCTAGGTGAAAGTGACTTTTGACGGGCCTATAGAGCTGCCATTGAGCCCCATGTTAAATGTCTCAAATTTGAAAGCACTATATTTCTAAAACTATGAAACATTTCAAAGATTCCTTTTCAGGCAAACATGTCCACCGTAAGATGAACCTAAGTAGGCTAGAATGGGGTTGCTAGGTGTAAGTATGTAGTTACTAGTGCATGCCAAAGTTTGTGCTATTGCCATAGAGAATGCATTGGGCGTTTAAGTTAAATAACTCATAAACTACAAAACATAAAAATAAAAAAAAGTTCCAGCATGTGTCTCCACAGTAAGCTGAATAATAAAAAGTGTGAATGGAGTTTCTAGGTGAAAGTGACTTTTGACGTGCCTATAGAGCTGCCATTGAGCCCCATGTTAAATGTCTCAAATTTGAAAGCACTATATTTCTAAAACTATGAAACATTTCAAAGATTCCTTTTCAGGCAAACATGTCCACCGTAAGATGAATCTAAGTAGGCTAGAATGGGGTTGCTAGGTGTAAGTATGTAGGACTAGTAGCATGCCAAAGTTTGTGCTTTTGCCATAGAGAATGCATTGGGCGTTTAAGTTGAAAAACTCATAAACTACAAAACATAAAAATAAAAAAAAGTTCCAGCATGTGTCTCCACAGTAAGCTGAATAATAAAAAGTGTGAATGGAGTTTCTAGGTGAAAGTGACTTTTGACGTGCCTATAGAGCTGCCATTGAGCCCCATGTTAAATGTCTCAAATTTGAAAGCACTATATTTCTAAAACTATGAAACATTTCAAAGTTTCCTTTTCAGGCAAACATGTCCACCGTAAGATGAACCTAAGTAGGCTAGAATGGGGTTGCTAGGTGTAAGTATGTAGGACTAGTAGCATGCCAAAGTTTGTGCTATTGCCATAGAGAATGCATTGGGCGTATAAGTTGAATAACTCATAAACTACAAAACATAAAAATAAAAAAAAGTTCCAGCATGTGTCTCCACAGTAAGCTGAATAATAAAAAGTGTGAATGGAGTTTCTAGGTGAAAGTGACTTTTGACGTGCCTATAGAGCTGCCATTGAGCCCCATGTTAAATGTCTCAAATTTGAAAGCACTATATTTCTAAAACTATGAAACATTTCAAAGTTTCCTTTTCAGGCAAACATGTCCACCGTAAGATGAACCTAAGTAGGCTAGAATGGGGTTGCTAGGTGTAAGTATGTAGTTACTAGTGCATGCCAAAGTTTGTGCTATTGCCATAGAGAATGCATTGGGCGTTTAAGTTAAATAACTCATAAACTACAAAACATAAAAATAAAAAAAGGTTCCAGCATGTGTCTCCACAGTAAGCTGAATAATAGAAAGTGTGAATGAAGTTTCTACGTGAAAGTGACTTTTGACGTGCCTATAGAGCTGCCATTGAGCCCCATGTTAAATGTCTCAAATTTGAAAGCACTATATTTCTAAAACTATGAAACATTTCAAAGTTTCCTTTTCAGGCAAACATGTCCACCGTAAGATGAACCTAAGTAGGCTAGAATGGGGTTGCTAGGTGTAAGTATGTAGTTACTAGTGCATGCCAAAGTTTGTGCTATTGCCATAGAGAATGCATTGGGCGTTTAAGTTAAATAACTCATAAACTACAAAACATAAAAATAAAAAAAAGTTCCAGCATGTGTCTCCACAGTAAGCTGAATAATAAAAAGTGTGAATGGAGTTTCTAGGTGAAAGTGACTTTTGACGTGCCTATAGAGCTGCCATTGAGCCCCATGTTAAATGTCTCAAATTTGAAAGCACTATATTTCTAAAACTATGAAACATTTCAAAGTTTCCTTTTCAGGCAAACATGTCCACCGTAAGATGAACCTAAGTAGGCTAGAATGGGGTTGCTAGGTGTAAGTATGTAGTTACTAGTGCATGCCAAAGTTTGTGCTATTGCCATAGAGAATGCATTGGGCGTTTAAGTTAAATAACTCATAAACTACAAAACATAAAAATAAAAAAAAGTTCCAGCATGTGTCTCCACAGTAAGCTGAATAATAAAAAGTGTGAATGGAGTTTCTAGGTGAAAGTGACTTTTGACGTGCCTATAGAGCTGCCATTGAGCCCCATGTTAAATGTCTCAAATTTGAAAGCACTATATTTCTAAAACTATGAAACATTTCAAAGATTCCTTTTCAGGCAAACATGTCCACCGTAAGATAAAACTAAGTAGGTAGAATGGGGTTGCTAGGTGTAAGTATGTAGTTACTAGTAGCATGCCAAAGTTTGTGCTATTGCCATAGAGAATGCATTGGGCGTTTAAGTTAAATAACTCATAAACTACAAAACATAAAAATAAAAAAAAGTTCCAGCATGTGTCTCCACAGTAAGCTGAATAATAAAAAGTGTGAATGGAGTTTCTAGGTGAAAGTGACTTTTGACGTGCCTATAGAGCTGCCATTGAGCCCCATGTTAAATGTCTCAAATTTGAAAGCACTATATTTCTAAAACTATGAAACATTTCAAAGTTTCCTTTTCAGGCAAACATGTCCACCGTAAGATGAACCTAAGTAGGCTAGAATGGGGTTGCTAGGTGTAAGTATGTAGTTACTAGTGCATGCCAAAGTTTGTGCTATTGCCATAGAGAATGCATTGGGCGTTTAAGTTGAATAACTCATAAACTACAAAACATAAAAAAAAAAAAAAGGTTCCAGCATGTGTCTCCACAGTAAGCTGAATAATAAAAAGTGTGAATGGAGTTTCTAGGTGAAAGTGACTTTTGACGTGCCTATAGGGCTGCCATTGAGCCCCATGTTAAATGTCTCAAATTTGAAAGCACTATATTTCTAAAACTATGAAACATTTCAAAGTTTCCTTTTCAGGCAAACATGTCCACCGTAAGATGAACCTAAGTAGGCTAGAATGGGGTTGCTAGGTGTAAGTATGTAGGACTAGTAGCATGCCAAAGTTTGTGCTATTGCCATAGAGAATGCATTGGGCGTTTAAGTTGAATAACTCATAAACTACAAAACATAAAAATAAAAAAAAGTTCCAGCATGTGTCTCCACAGTAAGCTGAATAATAAAAAGTGTGAATGGAGTTTCTAGGTGAAAGTGACTTTTGACGGGCCTATAGAGCTGCCATTGAGCCCCATGTTAAATGTCTCAAATTTGAAAGCACTATATTTCTAAAACTATGAAACATTTCAAAGATTCCTTTTCAGGCAAACATGTCCACCGTAAGATGAACCTAAGTAGGCTAGAATGGGGTTGCTAGGTGTAAGTATGTAGTTACTAGTGCATGCCAAAGTTTGTGCTATTGCCATAGAGAATGCATTGGGTGTTTAAGTTAAATAACTCATAAACTACAAAACATAAAAATAAAAAAAAGTTCCAGCATGTGTCTCCACAGTAAGCTGAATAATAAAAAGTGTGAATGGAGTTTCTAGGTGAAAGTGACTTTTGACGTGCCTATAGAGCTGCCATTGAGCCCCATGTTAAATGTCTCAAATTTGAAAGCACTATATTTCTAAAACTATGAAACATTTCAAAGATTCCTTTTCAGGCAAACATGTCCACCGTAAGATGAATCTAAGTAGGCTAGAATGGGGTTGCTAGGTGTAAGTATGTAGGACTAGTAGCATGCCAAAGTTTGTGCTTTTGCCATAGAGAATGCATTGGGCGTTTAAGTTGAAAAACTCATAAACTACAAAACATAAAAATAAAAAAAAGTTCCAGCATGTGTCTCCACAGTAAGCTGAATAATAAAAAGTGTGAATGGAGTTTCTAGGTGAAAGTGACTTTTGACGTGCCTATAGAGCTGCCATTGAGCCCCATGTTAAATGTCTCAAATTTGAAAGCACTATATTTCTAAAACTATGAAACATTTCAAAGTTTCCTTTTCAGGCAAACATGTCCACCGTAAGATGAACCTAAGTAGGCTAGAATGGGGTTGCTAGGTGTAAGTATGTAGGACTAGTAGCATGCCAAAGTTTGTGCTATTGCCATAGAGAATGCATTGGGCGTATAAGTTGAATAACTCATAAACTACAAAACATAAAAATAAAAAAAAGTTCCAGCATGTGTCTCCACAGTAAGCTGAATAATAAAAAGTGTGAATGGAGTTTCTAGGTGAAAGTGACTTTTGACGTGCCTATAGAGCTGCCATTGAGCCCCATGTTAAATGTCTCAAATTTGAAAGCACTATATTTCTAAAACTATGAAACATTTCAAAGTTTCCTTTTCAGGCAAACATGTCCACCGTAAGATGAACCTAAGTAGGCTAGAATGGGGTTGCTAGGTGTAAGTATGTAGTTACTAGTGCATGCCAAAGTTTGTGCTATTGCCATAGAGAATGCATTGGGCGTTTAAGTTAAATAACTCATAAACTACAAAACATAAAAATAAAAAAAGGTTCCAGCATGTGTCTCCACAGTAAGCTGAATAATAGAAAGTGTGAATGAAGTTTCTACGTGAAAGTGACTTTTGACGTGCCTATAGAGCTGCCATTGAGCCCCATGTTAAATGTCTCAAATTTGAAAGCACTATATTTCTAAAACTATGAAACATTTCAAAGTTTCCTTTTCAGGCAAACATGTCCACCGTAAGATGAACCTAAGTAGGCTAGAATGGGGTTGCTAGGTGTAAGTATGTAGTTACTAGTGCATGCCAAAGTTTGTGCTATTGCCATAGAGAATGCATTGGGCGTTTAAGTTAAATAACTCATAAACTACAAAACATAAAAATAAAAAAAAGTTCCAGCATGTGTCTCCACAGTAAGCTGAATAATAAAAAGTGTGAATGGAGTTTCTAGGTGAAAGTGACTTTTGACGTGCCTATAGAGCTGCCATTGAGCCCCATGTTAAATGTCTCAAATTTGAAAGCACTATATTTCTAAAACTATGAAACATTTCAAAGTTTCCTTTTCAGGCAAACATGTCCACCGTAAGATGAACCTAAGTAGGCTAGAATGGGGTTGCTAGGTGTAAGTATGTAGTTACTAGTGCATGCCAAAGTTTGTGCTATTGCCATAGAGAATGCATTGGGCGTTTAAGTTAAATAACTCATAAACTACAAAACATAAAAATAAAAAAAAGTTCCAGCATGTGTCTCCACAGTAAGCTGAATAATAAAAAGTGTGAATGGAGTTTCTAGGTGAAAGTGACTTTTGACGTGCCTATAGAGCTGCCATTGAGCCCCATGTTAAATGTCTCAAATTTGAAAGCACTATATTTCTAAAACTATGAAACATTTCAAAGATTCCTTTTCAGGCAAACATGTCCACCGTAAGATAAAACTAAGTAGGTAGAATGGGGTTGCTAGGTGTAAGTATGTAGTTACTAGTGCATGCCAAAGTTTGTGCTATTGCCATAGAGAATGCATTGGGCGTTTAAGTTAAATAACTCATAAACTACAAAACATAAAAATAAAAAAAAGTTCCAGCATGTGTCTCCACAGTAAGCTGAATAATAAAAAGTGTGAATGGAGTTTCTAGGTGAAAGTGACTTTTGACGTGCCTATAGAGCTGCCATTGAGCCCCATGTTAAATGTCTCAAATTTGAAAGCACTATATTTCTAAAACTATGAAACATTTCAAAGATTCCTTTTCAGGCAAACATGTCCACCGTAAGATAAACCTAAGTAGGCTAGAATGGGGTTGCTAGGTGTAAGTATGTAGTTACTAGTGCATGCCAAAGTTTGTGCTATTGCCATAGAGAATGCATTGGGCGTTTAAGTTAAATAACTCATAAACTACAAAACATAAAAATAAAAAAAGGTTCCAGCATGTGTCTCCACAGTAAGCTGAATAATAAAAAGTGTGAATGGAGTTTCTAGGTGAAAGTGACTTTTGACGTGCCTATAGAGCTGCCATTGAGCCCCATGTTAAATGTCTCAAATTTGAAAGCACTATATTTCTAAAACTATGAAACATTTCAAAGTTTCCTTTTCAGGCAAACATGTCCACCGTAAGATGAACCTAAGTAGGCTAGAATGGGGTTGCTAGGTGTAAGTATGTAGTTACTAGTGCATGCCAAAGTTTGTGCTATTGCCATAGAGAATGCATTGGGCGTTTAAGTTAAATAACTCATAAACTACAAAACATAAAAATAAAAATAAGTTCCAGCATGTGTCTCCACAGTAAGCTGAATAATAAAAAGTGTGAATGGAGTTTCTAGGTGAAAGTGACTTTTGACGTGCCTATAGAGCTGCCATTGAGCCCCATGTTAAATGTCTCAAATTTGAAAGCACTATATTTCTAAAACTATGAAACATTTCAAAGATTCCTTTTCAGGCAAACATGTCCACCGTAAGATAAACCTAAGTAGGCTAGAATGGGGTTGCTAGGTGTAAGTATGTAGTTACTAGTGCATGCCAAAGTTTGTGCTATTGCCATAGAGAATGCATTGGGCGTTTAAGTTAAATAACTCATAAACTACAAAACATAAAAATAAAAAAAAGTTCCAGCATGTGTCTCCACAGTAAGCTGAATAATAAAAAGTGTGAATGGAGTTTCTAGGTGAAAGTGACTTTTGACGTGCCTATAGAGCTGCCATTGAGCCCCATGTTAAATGTCTCAAATTTGAAAGCACTATATTTCTAAAACTATGAAACATTTCAAAGATTCCTTTTCAGGCAAACATGTCCACCGTAAGATAAACCTAAGTAGGCTAGAATGGGGTTGCTAGGTGTAAGTATGTAGTTACTAGTGCATGCCAAAGTTTGTGCTATTGCCATAGAGAATGCATTGGGCGTTTAAGTTAAATAACTCATAAACTACAAAACATAAAAATAAAAAAAGGTTCCAGCATGTGTCTCCACAGTAAGCTGAATAATAAAAAGTGTGAATGGAGTTTCTAGGTGAAAGTGACTTTTGACGTGCCTATAGAGCTGCCATTGAGCCCCATGTTAAATGTCTCAAATTTGAAAGCACTATATTTCTAAAACTATGAAACATTTCAAAGTTTCCTTTTCAGGCAAACATGTCCACCGTAAGATGAACCTAAGTAGGCTAGAATGGGGTTGCTAGGTGTAAGTATGTAGTTACTAGTGCATGCCAAAGTTTGTGCTATTGCCATAGAGAATGCATTGGGCGTTTAAGTTAAATAACTCATAAACTACAAAACATAAAAATAAAAAAAAGTTCCAGCATGTGTCTCCACAGTAAGCTGAATAATAAAAAGTGTGAATGGAGTTTCTAGGTGAAAGTGACTTTTGACGTGCCTATAGAGCTGCCATTGAGCCCCATGTTAAATGTCTCAAATTTGAAAGCACTATATTTCTAAAACTATGAAACATTTAAAAGATTCCTTTTCAGGCAAACATGTCCACCGTAAGATGAATCTAAGTAGGCTAGAATGGGGTTGCTAGGTGTAAGTATGTAGTTACTAGTGCATGCCAAAGTTTGTGCTATTGCCATAGAGAATGCATTGGGCGTTTAAGTTAAATAACTCATAAACTACAAAACATAAAAATAAATAAAAGTTCCAGCATGTGTCTCCACAGTAAGCTGAATAATAAAAAGTGTGAATGGAGTTTATAGGTGAAAGTGACTTTTGACGTGCCTATAGAGCTGCCATTGAGCCCCATGTTAAATGTCTCAAATTTGAAAGCACTATATTTCTAAAACTATGAAACATTTCAAAGATTCCTTTACAGGCAAACATGTCCACCGTAAGATGAAGCTAAGTAGGCTAGAATGGGGTTGCTAGGTGTAAGTATCAGTGATGGGCAAGCTACTTGGAAAATGTAGTAAGCTACACTACCAGTTACTCTCTATTAAATATAGCTCAACTACAACGAAGCTATCCCCAGATAATTGTAGCAAGCTACACTATAAGCTACATGGCAAAAGTAGCTAGCTACATGGACACTACTTTTTTTTTTAATATTTTTTATCAACTTAATGATCAAGTTTCCACCGAACAAATAGCCTAATAGGCAGGCAAAAACGCTGAGTTTGATTGTTTATTAAAAAACAAACAGGAAACAAGCCCTCTGTCTGGCTTTTGGTGTCAACTTTTTCACATTTACTTGTATTAATGTACCTTGCGGTGTCAGGAGCCGGCTGATTCATGTGTTCAGTGTTGGGAAAGTTCTTTTTTTTATTAACTATAGTTCAGTTCACAGTTAATTTTTTTTAAAGGAACTAATTCAGTTCATAATTCAACATTTTTAACTAAAGTTCATGGTTCCAAAAAATTAACGATTTTTGTTATTTTTTGTTATTTTCTTTTAAATTATTATTATTGCCACAGCCTAGCCATTTGCACACCAGCTGAGAGACATAATTTAGACTAGAGAATGCTAGTCTCTCAAGACTGTTGCCTCGATAGGCACTGTTTTACCGAATATTTGAGGATGGGATACTCAGATTGAGAGAATGCTGACAGGCACTTAAATGAGATGTTAATGTCCTGTAGTAGACTTAGAAATAAAACTAGTGTTGACTAATCAATACAAGTGGCTCTTATTTTGATGGGGCAGTTTCTGCACAAGAAGTCCGTTTGACTTGTAAACAAGCTACGATGAATGAGCTGTCAAAGTACTATAGTCGCTAAACCACGTTAGCGATCAAATTTACAATATGAAAACTTTCACTTAGACAATAATGTAGGTTACACACGCTGGAATTAAACATGGAACCTGCAGGCAGCATTAGGTTGTGTTGTGCTAGAGATAAAAGGACAGCTGCTGCGTGGGATCCTCTTGCTGCTTAACAACATAACTGTGTCAGACTCTTCTTATCTAAACCAACCAATCATGGATTTCTTTCCAGGGATTTTTTTCCCCACAAAACTTTATTTAACAGTCAATTTGTAACGTATAGCTTTTGTTGAAAGCTACGTCACTACTTGGGTCTAAAAATAGCTACACTACAAAAAACGCTACTTGGTTCAAAAGGAGTGAAGCTACCGTCAAGCTACTGATAAATGTAGTTAAGCTATGTAGCTTCGCTACTTGTAGCTAGCTACTGCCCAACACTGGTAAGTATGTAGGACTAGTGCATGCCAAAGTTTGTGCTATTGCCATAGAGAATGCATTGGGCGTTTAAGTTAAATAACTCATAAACTACAAAACATAAAAATAAAAAAAAGTTCCAGCATGTGTCTCCACAGTAAGCTGAATAATAAAAAGTGTGAATGGAGTTTCTAGGTGAAAGTGACTTTTGACGTGCCTATAGAGCTGCCATTGAGCCCCATGTTAAATGTCTCAAATTTGAAAGCACTATATTTCTAAAACTATGAAACATTTCAAAGATTCCTTTACAGGCAAACATGTCCACCGTAAGATGAACCTAAGTAGGCTAGAATGGGGTTGCTAGGTGTAAGTATGTAGGACTAGTACCATGCCAAAGTTTGTGCTATTGCCATAGAGAATGCATTGGGCGTTTAAGTTGAATAACTCATAAACTACAAAACATAAAAATAAAAAAAGTTCCAGCATGTGTCTCCACAGTAAGCTGAATAATAAAAAGTGTGAATGGAGTTTCTAGGTGAAAGTGACTTTTGACGTGCCTATAGAGCTGCCATTGAGCCCCATGTTAAATGTCTCAAATTTGAAAGCACTATATTTCTAAAACTATGAAACATTTCAAAGTTTCCTTTTCAGGCAAACATGTCCACCGTAAGATGAACCTAAGTAGGCTAGAATGGGGTTGCTAGGTGTAAGTATGTAGGACTAGTAGCATGCCAAAGTTTGTGCTATTGCCATAGAGAATGCATTGGGCGTTTAAGTTGAATAACTCATAAACTACAAAACATAAAAATAAAAAAAAGTTCCAGCATGTGTCTCCACAGTAAGCTGAATAATAAAAAGTGTGAATGGAGTTTCTAGGTGAAAGTGACTTTTGACGTGCCTATAGAGCTGCCATTGAGCCCCATGTTAAATGTCTCAAATTTGAAAGCACTATATTTCTAAAACTATGAAACATTTCAAAGATTCCTTTTCAGGCAAACATGTCCACCGTAAGATGAACCTAAGTAGGCTAGAATGGGGTTGCTAGGTGTAAGTATGTAGTTACTAGTGCATGCCAAAGTTTGTGCTATTGCCATAGAGAATGCATTGGGCGTTTAAGTTAAATAACTCATAAACTACAAAACATAAAAATAAAAAAAAGTTCCAGCATGTGTCTCCACAGTAAGCTGAATAATAAAAAGTGTGAATGGAGTTTCTAGGTGAAAGTGACTTTTGACGTGCCTATAGAGCTGCCATTGAGCCCCATGTTAAATGTCTCAAATTTGAAAGCACTATATTTCTAAAACTATGAAACATTTCAAAGTTTCCTTTTCAGGCAAACATGTCCACCGTAAGATGAACCTAAGTAGGCTAGAATGGGGTTGCTAGGTGTAAGTATGTAGTTACTAGTGCATGCCAAAGTTTGTGCTATTGCCATAGAGAATGCATTGGGCGTTTAAGTTAAATAACTCATAAACTACAAAACATAAAAATAAAAAAAAGTTCCAGCATGTGTCTCCACAGTAAGCTGAATAATAAAAAGTGTGAATGGAGTTTCTAGGTGAAAGTGACTTTTGACGTGCCTATAGAGCTGCCATTGAGCCCCATGTTAAATGTCTCAAATTTGAAAGCACTATATTTCTAAAACTATGAAACATTTCAAAGTTTCCTTTTCAGGCAAACATGTCCACCGTAAGATGAACCTAAGTAGGCTAGAATGGGGTTGCTAGGTGTAAGTATGTAGTTACTAGTGCATGCCAAAGTTTGTGCTATTGCCATAGAGAATGCATTGGGCGTTTAAGTTAAATAACTCATAAACTACAAAACATAAAAATAAAAAAAAGTTCCAGCATGTGTCTCCACAGTAAGCTGAATAATAAAAAGTGTGAATGGAGTTTCTAGGTGAAAGTGACTTTTGACGTGCCTATAGAGCTGCCATTGAGCCCCATGTTAAATGTCTCAAATTTGAAAGCACTATATTTCTAAAACTATGAAACATTTCAAAGATTCCTTTTCAGGCAAACATGTCCACCGTAAGATAAACCTAAGTAGGCTAGAATGGGGTTGCTAGGTGTAAGTATGTAGTTACTAGTGCATGCCAAAGTTTGTGCTATTGCCATAGAGAATGCATTGGGCGTTTAAGTTAAATAACTCATAAACTACAAAACATAAAAATAAAAAAAAGTTCCAGCATGTGTCTCCACAGTAAGCTGAATAATAAAAAGTGTGAATGGAGTTTCTAGGTGAAAGTGACTTTTGACGTGCCTATAGAGCTGCCATTGAGCCCCATGTTAAATGTCTCAAATTTGAAAGCACTATATTTCTAAAACTATGAAACATTTCAAAGATTCCTTTTCAGGCAAACATGTCCACCGTAAGATAAACCTAAGTAGGCTAGAATGGGGTTGCTAGGTGTAAGTATGTAGTTACTAGTGCATGCCAAAGTTTGTGCTATTGCCATAGAGAATGCATTGGGCGTTTAAGTTAAATAACTCATAAACTACAAAACATAAAAATAAAAAAAGGTTCCAGCATGTGTCTCCACAGTAAGCTGAATAATAAAAAGTGTGAATGGAGTTTCTAGGTGAAAGTGACTTTTGACGTGCCTATAGAGCTGCCATTGAGCCCCATGTTAAATGTCTCAAATTTGAAAGCACTATATTTCTAAAACTATGAAACATTTCAAAGTTTCCTTTTCAGGCAAACATGTCCACCGTAAGATGAACCTAAGTAGGCTAGAATGGGGTTGCTAGGTGTAAGTATGTAGTTACTAGTGCATGCCAAAGTTTGTGCTATTGCCATAGAGAATGCATTGGGCGTTTAAGTTAAATAACTCATAAACTACAAAACATAAAAATAAAAATAAGTTCCAGCATGTGTCTCCACAGTAAGCTGAATAATAAAAAGTGTGAATGGAGTTTCTAGGTGAAAGTGACTTTTGACGTGCCTATAGAGCTGCCATTGAGCCCCATGTTAAATGTCTCAAATTTGAAAGCACTATATTTCTAAAACTATGAAACATTTCAAAGATTCCTTTTCAGGCAAACATGTCCACCGTAAGATAAACCTAAGTAGGCTAGAATGGGGTTGCTAGGTGTAAGTATGTAGTTACTAGTGCATGCCAAAGTTTGTGCTATTGCCATAGAGAATGCATTGGGCGTTTAAGTTAAATAACTCATAAACTACAAAACATAAAAATAAAAAAAAGTTCCAGCATGTGTCTCCACAGTAAGCTGAATAATAAAAAGTGTGAATGGAGTTTCTAGGTGAAAGTGACTTTTGACGTGCCTATAGAGCTGCCATTGAGCCCCATGTTAAATGTCTCAAATTTGAAAGCACTATATTTCTAAAACTATGAAACATTTCAAAGATTCCTTTTCAGGCAAACATGTCCACCGTAAGATAAACCTAAGTAGGCTAGAATGGGGTTGCTAGGTGTAAGTATGTAGTTACTAGTGCATGCCAAAGTTTGTGCTATTGCCATAGAGAATGCATTGGGCGTTTAAGTTAAATAACTCATAAACTACAAAACATAAAAATAAAAAAAGGTTCCAGCATGTGTCTCCACAGTAAGCTGAATAATAAAAAGTGTGAATGGAGTTTCTAGGTGAAAGTGACTTTTGACGTGCCTATAGAGCTGCCATTGAGCCCCATGTTAAATGTCTCAAATTTGAAAGCACTATATTTCTAAAACTATGAAACATTTCAAAGTTTCCTTTTCAGGCAAACATGTCCACCGTAAGATGAACCTAAGTAGGCTAGAATGGGGTTGCTAGGTGTAAGTATGTAGTTACTAGTGCATGCCAAAGTTTGTGCTATTGCCATAGAGAATGCATTGGGTGTTTAAGTTAAATAACTCATAAACTACAAAACATAAAAATAAAAAAAAGTTCCAGCATGTGTCTCCACAGTAAGCTGAATAATAAAAAGTGTGAATGGAGTTTCTAGGTGAAAGTGACTTTTGACGTGCCTATAGAGCTGCCATTGAGCCCCATGTTAAATGTCTCAAATTTGAAAGCACTATATTTCTAAAACTATGAAACATTTCAAAGTTTCCTTTTCAGGCAAACATGTCCACCGTAAGATGAACCTAAGTAGGCTAGAATGGGGTTGCTAGGTGTAAGTATGTAGGACTAGTAGCATGCCAAAGTTTGTGCTATTGCCATAGAGAATGCATTGGGCGTATAAGTTGAATAACTCATAAACTACAAAACATAAAAATAAAAAAAAGTTCCAGCATGTGTCTCCACAGTAAGCTGAATAATAAAAAGTGTGAATGGAGTTTCTAGGTGAAAGTGACTTTTGACGTGCCTATAGAGCTGCCATTGAGCCCCATGTTAAATGTCTCAAATTTGAAAGCACTATATTTCTAAAACTATGAAACATTTCAAAGATTCCTTTTCAGGCAAACATGTCCACCGTAAGATGAATCTAAGTAGGCTAGAATGGGGTTGCTAGGTGTAAGTATGTAGTTACTAGTGCATGCCAAAGTTTGTGCTATTGCCATAGAGAATGCATTGGGCGTTTAAGTTAAATAACTCATAAACTACAAAACATAAAAATAAATAAAAGTTCCAGCATGTGTCTCCACAGTAAGCTGAATAATAAAAAGTGTGAATGGAGTTTATAGGTGAAAGTGACTTTTGACGTGCCTATAGAGCTGCCATTGAGCCCCATGTTAAATGTCTCAAATTTGAAAGCACTATATTTCTAAAACTATGAAACATTTCAAAGATTCCTTTACAGGCAAACATGTCCACCGTAAGATGAAGCTAAGTAGGCTAGAATGGGGTTGCTAGGTGTAAGTATGTAGGACTAGTGCATGCCAAAGTTTGTGCTATTGCCATAGAGAATGCATTGGGCGTTTAAGTTAAATAACTCATAAACTACAAAACATAAAAATAAAAAAAAGTTCCAGCATGTGTCTCCACAGTAAGCTGAATAATAAAAAGTGTGAATGGAGTTTCTAGGTGAAAGTGACTTTTGACGTGCCTATAGAGCTGCCATTGAGCCCCATGTTAAATGTCTCAAATTTGAAAGCACTATATTTCTAAAACTATGAAACATTTCAAAGATTCCTTTACAGGCAAACATGTCCACCGTAAGATGAACCTAAGTAGGCTAGAATGGGGTTGCTAGGTGTAAGTATGTAGGACTAGTACCATGCCAAAGTTTGTGCTATTGCCATAGAGAATGCATTGGGCGTTTAAGTTGAATAACTCATAAACTACAAAACATAAAAATAAAAAAAGTTCCAGCATGTGTCTCCACAGTAAGCTGAATAATAAAAAGTGTGAATGGAGTTTCTAGGTGAAAGTGACTTTTGACGTGCCTATAGAGCTGCCATTGAGCCCCATGTTAAATGTCTCAAATTTGAAAGCACTATATTTCTAAAACTATGAAACATTTCAAAGTTTCCTTTTCAGGCAAACATGTCCACCGTAAGATGAACCTAAGTAGGCTAGAATGGGGTTGCTAGGTGTAAGTATGTAGGACTAGTAGCATGCCAAAGTTTGTGCTATTGCCATAGAGAATGCATTGGGCGTTTAAGTTGAATAACTCATAAACTACAAAACATAAAAATAAAAAAAAGTTCCAGCATGTGTCTCCACAGTAAGCTGAATAATAAAAAGTGTGAATGGAGTTTCTAGGTGAAAGTGACTTTTGACGTGCCTATAGAGCTGCCATTGAGCCCCATGTTAAATGTCTCAAATTTGAAAGCACTATATTTCTAAAACTATGAAACATTTCAAAGATTCCTTTTCAGGCAAACATGTCCACCGTAAGATGAACCTAAGTAGGCTAGAATGGGGTTGCTAGGTGTAAGTATGTAGTTACTAGTGCATGCCAAAGTTTGTGCTATTGCCATAGAGAATGCATTGGGCGTTTAAGTTAAATAACTCATAAACTACAAAACATAAAAATAAAAAAAAGTTCCAGCATGTGTCTCCACAGTAAGCTGAATAATAAAAAGTGTGAATGGAGTTTCTAGGTGAAAGTGACTTTTGACGTGCCTATAGAGCTGCCATTGAGCCCCATGTTAAATGTCTCAAATTTGAAAGCACTATATTTCTAAAACTATGAAACATTTCAAAGATTCCTTTTCAGGCAAACATGTCCACCGTAAGATGAATCTAAGTAGGCTAGAATGGGGTTGCTAGGTGTAAGTATGTAGGACTAGTAGCATGCCAAAGTTTGTGCTATTGCCATAGAGAATGCATTGGGCGTTTAAGTTGAATAACTCATAAACTACAAAACATAAAAATAAATAAAAGTTCCAGCATGTGTCTCCACAGTAAGCTGAATAATAAAAAGTGTGAATGGAGTTTCTAGGTGAAAGTGACTTTTGACGTGCCTATAGAGCTGCCATTGAGCCCCATGTTAAATGTCTCAAATTTGAAAGCACTATATTTCTAAAACTATGAAACATTTCAAAGATTCCTTTACAGGCAAACATGTCCACCGTAAGATGAAGCTAAGTAGGCTAGAATGGGGTTGCTAGGTGTAAGTATGTAGGACTAGTGCATGCCAAAGTTTGTGCTATTGCCATAGAGAATGCATTGGGCGTTTAAGTTAAATAACTCATAAACTACAAAACATAAAAATAAAAAAAAGTTCCAGCATGTGTCTCCACAGTAAGCTGAATAATAAAAAGTGTGAATGGAGTTTCTAGGTGAAAGTGACTTTTGACGTGCCTATAGAGCTGCCATTGAGCCCCATGTTAAATGTCTCAAATTTGAAAGCACTATATTTCTAAAACTATGAAACATTTCAAAGATTCCTTTACAGGCAAACATGTCCACCGTAAGATGAACCTAAGTAGGCTAGAATGGGGTTGCTAGGTGTAAGTATGTAGGACTAGTACCATGCCAAAGTTTGTGCTATTGCCATAGAGAATGCATTGGGCGTTTAAGTTGAATAACTCATAAACTACAAAACATAAAAATAAAAAAAGTTCCAGCATGTGTCTCCACAGTAAGCTGAATAATAAAAAGTGTGAATGGAGTTTCTAGGTGAAAGTGACTTTTGACGTGCCTATAGGGCTGCCATTGAGCCCCATGTTAAATGTCTCAAATTTGAAAGCACTATATTTCTAAAACTATGAAACATTTCAAAGTTTCCTTTTCAGGCAAACATGTCCACCGTAAGATGAACCTAAGTAGGCTAGAATGGGGTTGCTAGGTGTAAGTATGTAGGACTAGTAGCATGCCAAAGTTTGTGCTATTGCCATAGAGAATGCATTGGGCGTTTAAGTTGAATAACTCATAAACTACAAAA